>NC_062224.1:32119036-32247530 GCF_902686445.1 Sciurus carolinensis
CTAGAAGGGCCTGGAACAACATTTTTCAAGCTCTGAAAGAAAATGGATGCCAACCAAGAATCTTATACCCAGCAAAACTTACCTTCAAATTTGAGGAATGAAATAAAATCATTCCATGATAAACAAAAGCTAAAAGAATTTACAGAAAGAAAGCCAGCATTACAGAACATTCTCAGCAAAATATTTCATGAGGAAGAGATAAAAAACAAAGAAGCAAATCAGCAAAGGGAGGAATTATCCTAAAGGAACTGTCAAATAAAGAGGAACCAAGATCGTGTCAAAAATTTTAAATATGAACCAAATGACTGGAATACAAATCATATCTCAATAATAACCCTGAATGTTAATGGCCTGAATTCATCAATCAAAAGACATAGACTGGCAGATTGGATTAAAAAGAAAGATCCAACAATATGTTGCCTGCAAGAGACTCACCTCATAGAAACAGATACCCATAGACTAAAGGTGAAAGGATGGGGCAAAACATACCATGGATATGGACTCACCAAAAAAGCTGGAGTATCCATCCTCATTTGAGATAATGTGGACTTCAAGCCAATGTTAGTCAGAAGGGATAAAGAAGGACATTTCATACTGCTTAAGGGAAGCATAAATCAGCAAGATATAACAATCATAAACATCTATGCCCCAAACAGTGGCTCATCCATGTATGCTAAACAAATCCTTCTCAATTTTAGAAACCAAATAGACCATAACACAATAATACTAGGTGATTTTAACACGCCTCTCTCACCACTGGACAGATCTTCCAAACAAAAATTGAACAAAGAAACCATAGATCTCAATAACACAATCAATAATTTAGACTTAACAGACATTTATAGAATATACCATCCAACCAAGAGCGAATACACTTTCTTCTCAGCAGCACATGGATCCTTCTCTAAAATAGACCATATATTATGCCACAAAGCTAATGTCAGCAAATACAGGAAGATAGAGACACGTACCTTGTATTCTATCAGATCATAATGGATTGAAGTTAGAAATAAATAAAGAGTAAAAAACAGAAACTACTCCAACACCTGGAGATTAAACAATATGCTATTATATGATGAATGGATAACAGAAGATATTAGGAAGAAAATTAAAAAATTCTTAGAGGTAAATGAGAACAAAGAAACATCATATCAAAATCTCTTGGACACTATGAAAGCAGTACTTAGAGAAAAATTTATTTCATGGAGTGCATTCAATAAAAGAGGCAAAACTCAACAAATAAATGACCTAACACTACAGCTCAAAGTCCTAGAAAAAGAAGAACAGACCAACACCAAAAGTAGTAGAGGACAGGAAATAGTTAAACTCAGAGCTGAAATCAACAACATTGAAACAAAAGAAACAATACAAAAAATTGACAAAAATAAATAGTTGGTTCCTTGAAAAAATAAACAAAATTGATAAACCTTTAGCCACACTAACAAAGAGAAGACGAGAGAAAACCCAAATCACCAAAATTCGAAATGAACAAGGAAATATCATAACAGACACGATTGAAATACAAAACATAATTAGAAGCTATTTTGAAAATCTATACTCCAACAAAATAGAAAATTTCGAAGACATCAACAAGTTTCTAGAGACGTATGAATTGCCTAAACTGAACGAGGAGGACATACACAATTTAAATAGACAATTTCAAGTAATGAAATAGAAGAAGTCATCAAAAGCCTACCAACAAAGAAAAGTCCAGGACCAGATGGGTTCTCGGCCGAGTTCTACAAAACCTTTAAAGAAGAACTCATTCCAATACTTTTCAAAGTATTCCATGAAATGGAAGAGGAGGGAACCCTCCCAAACTCATTCTACGAAGCCAATATCACCCTGATACCTAAACCAGACAGAGACACATCGAGGAAAGAAAATTTCAGACCAATATCCTTAATGAACATCGACGCAAAAATTCTCAACAAAATTTTAGGAAATCACATACAAAAACATATTAAAAAGATAGTGCACCGTGATCAACTGGATTTCATCCCAGGGATGCAAGGTTGGTTCAACATCAGGAAATCAATAAATGTAATTCACCATATCAACAGACTTAAAGTCAAGAATCACATGATTATTTCAATAGATGCAGGAAAACATTTGATAAAATACAGCACCCCTTCATGCTCAAAACACTAGAAAAAATAGGGATAGTGGGAACATTCCTTAACATGGTAAAGGCCATCTATGCTAAGCCCATGGCTAATATCATTCTTAATGGTGAAAAACTGAAAGCATTCCCCCTAAAATCTGGAACAAGGCAGGGATGCCCTCTCTCACCACTCCTATTCAATATCGTCCTTGAAACTCTAGCCAGAGCAATTAGACAGACCAAAGAAATTAAAGGGATACGAATAGGAAAAGAAGAACTCAAACTATCCCTATTTGCTGATGATATGATTATATACTTAGAGGAACCAGGAAATTCCACCAGAAAACTCTTAGAACTCATAAGTGAATTTAGTAAGGTAGCGGGATATAAGATCAATGCTCATAAATCTAATGCATTTTTATACATAAGTGATGAATCTTCAGAAAGAGAAGTTAGGAAAACTACCCCATTCACAATAGCCTCGAAAAAAATAAAATACTTGGGAATCAATCTCACAAAAGAGGTGAAAGACCTCTACAATGAGAACTACAGAACACTAAAGAAAGAAATTAAAGAACACCTTAGAAGATGGAAAGATCTCCCATGTTCCTGGATAGGCAGAATTAATATTGTCAAAATGGCCATACTACCAAAAGTGCTATACAGATTCAATGCAATTCCAATTAAAATCCCAATGATGTACCTTACAGAAATAGAACAAGCAATCATGAAATTCATCTGGAAGAATAAGAAACCCAGAATTGCTAAAGCAATCCTTCGCAGGAAAAATGAAGCAGGGAGTATTGCAATACCAGAACTTCAACTGTACTACAAAGCAATAGTAACAAATTTGGCATGGTATTGGTACCAAAATAGACAGGTAGATCAATGGTACAGAATAGAGGACACGGACACAAACCCAAATAAATATAATTTTCTCATACTAGACAAAGGGGCCAAAAATATGCAATGGAGAAAAGATAGCCTCTTCAACAAATGGTGCTGGGAGAATTGGAAATCCATATGCAACAGAATGAAACTAAACCCATATCTCTCACCATGCACGAAACTAAACTCAAAATGGATTAAGGATCTCAGAATCAGACCAGAGACCTTGCATCTTATAGAAGAAAAAGTAGGTCCAGAGCTTCAACATGTCGGCTTAGGACCAGACTTCCTCAACAGGACTCCCATAGCACAAGAAATAAAAGCAAGAATTAATAACTGGGATAGATTCAAACTAAAAAGTTTTCTCTCAGCAAAGGAAACTATCAGCAATGCGAAGAAAGAGCCTACAGAGTAGGGAGAAAATCATTGCCAATCATACTTCAGATAGAGCATTAATCTCCAGAATCTATAAAGAACTCAAAAAACTCTACACCAAGAATGCAAATAATCCAATTGACAAATGGGCTAAGGAAATGAATAGACACTTCCCAGAAGAAGATCTACAAGCAATCAACAAACATATGGAAAAATGTTCAACATCTCTAGTAATAAGAGAAATGCAAATCAAAACCACCCTAAGATTCCATCTCACCCCAATTAGAATGGCGATTATCAAGAATACAGGCAACAACAGGTGTTGGCGAGGATGTGGGGAGAAAGGTACACTCATACATTGCTGGTGGGGCTGCAAATTAGTGCAGCCACTCTGGAAAGCAGTATGGAGATTCCTTAGAAAACTTGGAATGGAACCACCATTTGACCCAGCTATCCCACTCCTTGGCCTATACCCAAAGGACTTACAATCAGCATATTACAGAGATACAGCCACATCAATGTTCATAGCTGCTCAGTTCACAATAGCCAGATTGTGGAACCAACCTAGATGTCCTTCAATTGATGAATGGATAAAGAAACTGTGGCATATATATACAATGGACTATTACTCAGCCATAAAGAATGATAAAATTATGGCATTTGCAGGCAAATGGATGAAACTGGAGAATATCATGCTAAGTGAGATAAGCCAATCTCAAAAAACCAAAGGAAGAATGATATCGCTAATAAGTGGATGATGACACATAATGGGGGGTGGGCGGGGTTAGTGTTGGGGTTGGTATTGGAGTTGGGTTTAGGGAGGGGGGCAGGAATGGAGGAAGGAAGTACTCTATAGAGGGAGGGGAGGGGTGAGAGGGGTGTGGGAGAAGGGAAAAAATGGCAGAATAAATCAAACAACATTACCCTATGTAAATTTATGATTACACAAATGGTATGCCTTTACGCCATGTACAGGCAGAGAAAAAACATGTATCCCATTTGTTTACAATAAAAAAAAAAGAAGAGCCTTGGAAGTTGGTGGAGCAGATATGTCCTGAGAGCACTTGTCCAGAGTGAATGAGAGGTGTGAAAACAGTGTGTTGATCCAAACAGAGTGGTTTTGATGAAGAACAATCCCATGGCATGAAGTAGAAAAGATACATATAGGATGATCCTTGGGTCTCTAGGTTAGGAGTTTGGGGATGTAAAGACTAATTAGAAATATGCCACACAAACCAGAGTACAGCTATGAGGCAAGAGTTCTTGATGCAAAACCAAATCCTATCACAGAGAGGTTCTGAATTCTGTGAACTTGGGGAAGTGTACAGCCAGAATGTAAACTTTGTTCTATGTCAGAGTGTTTTTTAGAGCATTTCTATAAGCCTGATATGCATTCTGAAAGCTGGAGATGTAACTCAGCCATAATGTATGCAGATAAGATTACCTGTGAAAACAGTGGTTATGACCAAGCTCTCTACCACATCTACCCTATTCACCTTGTAAAAATGCAAACTGGGGATAATTTTTTCAAATGTACTAATGCATTTAAATCTATCAATCACATAACACATTTTGGTGATCATAAAGGAATGCACACAGGAGAAAAACTGTATGAATATAATGAGTGCCATCTAATCTTTAACCAGAACCCATCATTAAATGAGCATTCAAGATTTCATTTTGGAGAAAACTGTATGATTACAAAGAATATGAGAATATATTTTACTTCTCTTCCTTTATTTTACTTCTCTTTCATCAAACACTTGATGCTGTAGATACAATGAATGGGAGAAAGTCTTTGGGTATGACTTGTTCCTCACTCAACACACAAGCTCTTGGTTTGCAGAGAAACCCTATGAGTACCATGAGAACGCTTACCTGATTCAGCACAAGAAAAACCATGATGAAGAGAAGTTCTATGAATGTGACAAGTGTGGAAAAGCTTTCAGGAATCATTCTTCCCTTACTAAACATGAGCAAAGTCACACTGAATTAAAACCCTACAAATGGAGTAAGTGTGGAAAAGCCTGTAGTTGAATCTTGTTGTACATAAGAGAATTCACACAGGAGAAAAACCTTATATATGTAAAGAGTGTGGGAAATCTTTCAACTGGAATTCCCATTTTATTGAGTATCAGAGAACTCATACTGGGGAGAAAACTTTTAATTGTGATAAGTGTGATAAGGCTTTAAGGGATTACTCAGCCTTTAGTAAACACTAACAAACACACTCTGGAGCAAAACCATGTAAATGCAGAGTTTGGAAAGTCCTTCAGCTGGAGCTCCATCTCATTGCACATCAGAGATCTCATATGGGGGAGAAACCCTATAACTTCTAGGAGTGTGGCAAAGAATTCAGAGAATGCTAAGCCCTCACTAAGCATGAAATCATTCATTCTAGAATTAAGCCCCATTCATTCTAGAATTAATGTAACAAATGTGGAAAATCCTGCAGCCAAATGGTTCACCTTACTAGGCATCAAAGGACTCATACTGGAGAAAAACCCTATGAGTGCAATAAATGTGGGAAACCCTTCAGTCCAAGCTGTCACCTGGATGCTCATCAGATAATTTACAATGGTGAGAAACCCCATAAATGTAATCAGTATGAAAGGTCCTTTAGCTGTAGCTCTCATTTTATTGCACACCAGAGAACTCACTATGGAGACAAACCATAGAGATGTAATGAATGTGAGAAAGCCTGCAATTTGAGCTCTTTCCTCATTGTGCAGCTGAGAAACCATACTGGGAAGAAGCCCTACAAGTGTAAACACTGTGATATAGCTTCCGGTAAGAATTACTCCCTCATTATTCATCAAAGAATGCACAGTGGAGAGAAGCACTTCATATGCAGCAAATGTGGAAGAGCCTTCAGTGGTCACTCGACCTTGCTTCAACACCAGAGGAGTCACAGTGAGGAGAAATGGTCCGTGAATTAGTAAGAGAGTTTTCATTTCCTGCACATTTGATAACTCATTGGAGAAAACCCTCTAAATACAATCAAGAAGGAAAGCTTCTCATTAAGAATTCAACAAGACCCCCCCCCCATTTAATATTTGGTAGGGGATATCTTAGAAGAAACGGTGTGAATGAAAAAATAGGGAAAGGGTGTCAGCAGTCATCAGCACTTTCAGCATCATAACATCACAGATAAGAAAGCTCTGGGCTGTGCACATAGCCCAACAGGAATCTCTACTTGAGGACATGATGGGGAATGAGGCACACTTTAGCAAGTTCTCTCACCCCTTTGTGATCAGTGGGCTTTGTCAAGGGTGGCCTCATGCAGAGAATCATGTTATGACTGGAATGTGCTTGTCATTGATCTGAAATATTGGATGGAAATTCTTATGACAATATATTGTGCATAATTACAGAAATGCAGATAGATTTTGCTACTATAAGAGGAGTGTTTAGGTGCCTTTAAGGGGTAGAATATGGGATATTAATCTGAATTTAAGAAAGGTAATAGTATAGTTTTGAGTGGGGTGTTTGCTGTTAGTCAAGATGAACCTCCTTAGATGAGATGAGCAAGTAGGAACACTGAGGGTCAAAAGGGTGCTGCCTGGAAGGGTGAGACTGGTGTTGGGTCAAAATATGACACTCACCATGTGGTGTGCCAGTGTCCATAGTCCCTGTCCCTGCTCATGACTCCCTTGTTGAGTGGTAGTTTGTAATTTATTTTAGGCAATCACTGTAAATTATAAATTTGGACATGGCTTCAGTATACATAACATGAAGGAATTAAAAGGACATGTGTACATATCTACTGTAACATCTAAAAATTGTGTATATGGCTAAGGACCTGTGAGACCCATGGAGAAATTAATTCAGCTAATTTAAAATTCTTTTGTTTTATTTTTCAAATACATATAGCCCTTACCATGTGCTGTTTTGTGTTAAATGTTTTTCATATATTAACTTGTTCAATCCCATTGGCTAGGTACTACTACTATCCCAGTTTTATAAGTGGGGAACTGTGGCAGAGATGTTGGGGAGTCCATCTCATAAGGAGTGGGACGAGGTTGGTTCCAGTGTCTGTGTCCCTAACAACTGTGCTCTGCTATCTCTCTAGTGATACATTACCCTCCTGTTCCCCCTTTTGTTCAGTGTTCCTATAGTAGAGATTTGATAATAAAATCCAAGAAAATTCTAACAACAACAACAAAAAAATCCTCTATATGGTATGTGTACATCTGATCATCTCCACCCTCTGCTCAGAACCCTCCTGTGGCTCCCATTCACTCACAGAGACAACCCCAAGTCCTCATGAAGGCCATAGATTTTGCATGAGTTAGACTCCTCTGTATTTCTGTCACTTACTCCATACACAGTCAGGGCTGACATCCCTTCCTTTTTCTTGGCTCAGTGGGCACAGTCTTATCTCACATCTTTGCACTATTTACTATTCCCTTCACCAGGAAAACTTCCCCCAGAAATTTACAAGCCTCAAAATCACCTTCCCTGATCACCATGTTAACAACAGCACACTGCTATCTCACCCTGCCCAACCTTCAATATACCCTTTTTTGCTGTATTTATCTCCATACTTTCCTATAGCCTCACTGTTTGTTTACCTATTTACTTTATTTCCTGACTTGCTGATATACTGGGATCCTATGCTTTTTGAAGTCAGAAATTCTGTTATTCAGTGCTCTATTCCCAGGATTTCAAACAGTGTCTGGTACACAGTAGGTGCTCCATAATTATCTGCTGAATAAATGCCTACTTCCTATGGTGAAGTTGCAATGTGTCAGAACCGGTAAAGCATTTAGCCCAGTGCCTGGCTAAACAAATCATAATCTATCCCTGCCCTGGAATATTATTATTCAGCCTAAAAATGGAACAAATTTCTGACACATGTTACAACATGGGATCAGGATCTGAACCAGAGCCCTCCCCAGATGCTATACTGACACTCTCCTACCTGCAATTGTTCTCAATTGAAAACCTACCAATTCCTTCCATGTTAGGGCTGAACCAGAAACTTCTGGGCCTTTCTGAGGGATCCCTGATGTGTTGCAAGTTTCCTGAGTAGAATGTGGTACCATTCTGGAGCGTTTCTTCAACAAAAAGGAACAAGCCATACACAGAGACAAATACACAAAGATTCATACCTATAGTCCCTGAGCATGGGGGGAAGCAACAGTTCCCAACCTCCAAGCTACCCTTGGGGGTTATCTTCCTCTCCACAGGGCCTCCTTAATGGTGCTCAGTGCTGCCACCACATGCAGCCACCCTTAACACACACATATGCACAGGAATCCAGGGATAGGAATGATGCTGGCCCACAAGGTCTATAGCCATGCAAGGTCTTGACGTAACAACTCACATGCACATACCACAAACTCACACAGACATGATAAAAGTCTTACTTATATATATTCATGCATCACACAAATACAGATTCATACAAAAATTACACACATGCAGATACAAATATACACAACACCTAGAAATACTGTTGTATATGTTCTCATATACACATAGAGTCACATGTGTTCTCATATGGCCATGTGTGTGCATCCACGCACACTCACATAGTCCAGGCATCTGAATGCTACCTTGGCCCCCACCACTATGAATGTTCCCCTTTTCAACAGGGCCTTAATGATCCTAGGCTATGAATCTAGAGGCTAGACTAAGATCCAGTCTAACCAAAGGAAGAGTAAAATGGCAGCAAGGCAGCAAAAGTCTTTGACTTACCCTGCTTGTGTGGGTAGGGAGGGGGATGTTGGGTGCAAGGTTATTCTACCTGCAAAGGAAGCAGTCTACTGATTCTGACCTAGCATTTTCTGGGAAAGGGTCCCCTGACTCATCCACTTATCAAAAGACAGATTTTGAGGGAGTGAGAGGGCTTCTTTAGGTTACTAATCTGAACTCCCCTCTACTGGACTCCCTTTGGCAGCCCCATTAAAAACCAACCCACCTACTATCAGACCTGACCATCTTCAAGAGCTTGTCTCTCCTCAGAGACCCCCTCTTCATTGAGACCTGTATCCCTGCTTCTCCACAAAAAAGGATTTCACACAGACACCCCAAGTTATATGCCCTCCCATGCCTAGAGTGTCTTCACACTACATCTGCACCTGAACACAGCTTAAATACACCAGGAGTATACACAATCCTGAAGTCTCCCCTAAACTCAGTCACTGGTCACACCCCAGGCCTGAGGGAGGCAGAAGACCACCAGGTGAGCCCACCCCTGAGGTGATTTCACCCTGCAACCAGGACTCGCACCTCCTGGAACCTCTGTTCTTTGTCCCTCCCTTCTCCTCAAGGATTTTGGCCCTGCAACCTCTGCCAGTTCTCTGTTCCTGGGAGTCTAATGGGTCAGTGAGCTGTGCAAGCAGCCCCTTGGATGTCCTCCATTTGGCCCACTTCCACCTTACTGGTAGAGGGTGCAGCACTGCTCACCTTGTATCCTTTCTGGACCTTTGGAGGCTGTGGAGACACCAGGACTCCAAGCTCTGTGCAACTGAGGTGGATGGGGTGGCCAGCAGGGACCGCCTATGGAGATTGGCATGAGCACTGGTATGGTCGTGCCCTTTGGACCTCCCCTGCCACCAGCTGACCTGCTGACCTCATTTTTCTCAAAACATCTGTATTATAGAGCATTCATGTTTAAATCTACCAAAAAAACTCTTCCATACGGGTGCTTTATTTTTTCTTTCCTATCCTTGTACTAAATATTTAGGTTGACTCACTCTTCATCATCCATGTATTATTTTGTCATTGAAAACAACTTTTACTTCCATAGGCCTATAATCTCAAAGATTTATACCAGGTTCAAAACTGTAACAGGGGAGTCTTAGAGAACATACTGATGAAGCAAAGCACTCTATTGGTTAGTTTGAGGAAGAAAATACAATATGGGTACAGATCCCATAGCTTTAAACTACACCATTATCCATGGTCTTTCTCCAATATCAGTGGGAGGAAATGGAGGTAGTGAGGGCATAAAAAAATGGGAATAGTAATGAACAAAATATTATTGGTGATATTTTTCTAATTTCTAAAGAAATTAAGTATTTTCATGGACACGTTGCACTGTGCATAGATTTATTGGTTGAGGACTCTAGTGACCCAGGCTCTTCATAGATTGTTTTATTATTCCTGGTTGTGGCTTGATGCCTCATGACCTCAAGACTGCCACAGGTCAAGGCCTCACACCCAATATCAATTTGGAAAGAAAGGGGTATGGGGATAGTTGTATCTGTTCCCTGAAATTCTCATTAATCTGAACTGTGTTACATCATCATTTGTACTGCAAGGGATGTTTAGAAAATTCAGTATCTGACAAAGGAGAATAGGAATATCTAGATTAGATTTAATCTGTCATTCTTCTGCAGGTGCAAAAAGCCACCTCTGTGTATAATATAGTATAAAAATTTGGGGAGTTTCAAGAAATCTCACGTTATGATGACCACCTGATATCAGGACTGGTTCTTCTGGGGACCCTGTTAATTGAGAATGAGCACCTTGCATTGCCTAGATTCCAATGTGGGAACCAATGAAGGAAAATTTCAAAATAGTAGATGATGAGTGGAGACCCTATGACAGGTTTATGAGTCTCCTCCCAGGTATTGGAGCAAAGAATTTTTACTCTTAGGATGGAGATGCTGTGTGAAGTGATGGAGGAAAGAACAGCAATATTAGGCTAATGATGAGATAGTAAATACACTAGTTTGCCAAGACCTGGTGACATCTGTATAATGGTGAATTGGAGCCCAGGGTCCAGTGGTTGTGAATTCCTGAAGTCAAAGAGTGAAAGAAGTCAGCTCCAGCAGAATTTTAAGAGAAAGATGGAAAAATCCCTTTGTTGACTAGGCCTGGTGGGTAGCATGTTGATCAGAAAGATTTCACCATGAAGAATGCTCAAGTCTGCAATGAGACTTGAACTTCCTGCTTCCTATCATAGACAATAACTGGAATCTCAAATTTTCTCTACACCGATTTTCACTTAAACAAGGCTTAATTTCTCCCAGACAAGTTTCATTCATTCGTTTGTTCAACAGGTCTTTCTGTGAGAGCCTGATATGTACCTATCATGGGGGATAGGGCATGGGCAGTCACATTATTTTTTTATGGAGCTCCAACTTGATCCAGAGAGGAGACAACTAGTGATCAATGCAATAAGTTTTTTGATCAATGCTATGAATCATGTGCACTGGGTGGTGTGATACTGAGGGCCCATTGGGGTAGTAACATAAGACCTGGACCATGACAGTTGTGAAGAAGTCAGTCACACAGGTGGAAGTGTTTGAGGAGGTGACAGCATGATTGATTTTGAATGAAGAGGGCAGCAACCATGCCAAGTACTAGAGGAAAATCATTCCAGGTCCAGTGGAGGATAGGTCAAACCCACCTAGAATGCACGAGAAGGAAAAGAATGCACTTGGGATCAAAACACAAAGTATATAAAACCCCTGAGGCCCCTCCAGTCCATAAATCCTTAAAGGTTATGAAGAGAGTCTAATTTTCCTCCAATGCTCTCATTCCACTTCTATCAATAAACTGCCCTTTTGTAGTTGTTATAATATTCACATGACTAAAATTCACCCCTTTCAATTCCATGCTGTGGACCTTAACAATATTGTGTGACCATCACTACTACCTAGTTCCTAATCATTTTCATCACCCTGGATGAATACCTTGTGTCCATTACACAGTCATACCCATTTTTGCATTCCCACAAACCCCGTAGCCACTACTCTTCTGTCTCTGCAGATTTGCTTATTTTTAATAAATCATTCATTTTGTATGTGCCTTTTTTCATGTAGCATAATGTTTTCAAGGTCATCCAGTGTGTGTCATTTATCAATACTTTATTCCTTTTTATGATTAAATGATATTTAATCACATGGATATATCACATTTGTTTATCCATTTCTTAGTTGATGGAATTTGGAATGTTTTTACCTTTTGGTTTCTATGAATAGTGCTCCCATGAACATTTACCTAAATGTTTTGAGAAGGTAAACTTTCATATTTATCTTTGATATAAGCTATATTAGTCCAATTTTGTTACTATAATAAAATACAAGAGGCAGGCTACTTTATAAAGGAAAGACATATTTGAGCTCATAGCTCTGGAGGTGCCAAGTTGAGGGGCATTATCTGGTGATGACTTTTTTTCTGGAAAATTCAAGAGGTGGTGCAGGTATTACCTGGCTAGAGACAAGGAGCATGTGTCCTTTCTTGTCTCCATCTTCCAGTAAAGCAACTGTAAGGCTCCAATGAGTTAACTTAAAAAGTTGCCAGAGCTGCTGATGCTAAAAATGGGTTAAAAATGAAAAGCTGCAGATGAACTGAAGTCAGCCTAGCTAGATAACAGGATGACATTGGCAGCTAATTTAGGCTGTCGCCAGGGGTAATGGGGGATCCTCCTGACTGCAGTCAAGCTGACCTCACCGCTGACCTCATATAGACCAGTGGTTACTATGATGACTAAAACTTAGCAGCCAAAACATATCCTGATATGCAAACAAGGACACAAACCCTCCAATTGTAAAAGAGAAACTGAGTCCCTTTGTCTGAAGTGTATAAAACAGCTTGTAAATTTGTGCTCAGTGTACTCGGCATTGACTACTAAGCTGCTCTGTGTTGAGTGCCCGAGCAGCCACTTGAATAAACTGGTCCTTTTGTGCTTGCATTGGACTCTGGCTCCCTAGTGGTCTTTGGGGGACTCGAGGACTTGGGAATTTCACAACCAGGATTCAATCATGGATCTATCCTAATGATTTTATTTATTCTATTCATCTTCCAAAGACCCCACCATTAAACACCATAGTCAGGTTATATTTTTACCCACCAAATATCTCACAATTGGGATTAAATATCAACACATGAGACTAAAGGGGACACATTTAAACCATATCCAAACCATAGCATATACCTAGGAGTGAAATCGCTAGGTCATATGTTAAATCTATGATTAACATTCTGAGGAACTTCCAAATTCTTTTCTATAGGATCTATACCATGTTGCACACCTAAACTTATATATGAGGGTTTTAAACTCCACACATCTTTGCTCAATCTTAGTTTTCGACTTCCCATGTTCCTAGTGTGCATAAAGTTGTATTTCATTGTGCTTTTGAGTTGCATTTCTTCAATGATTAATGATGCTGAACATCTTTGGATATCATTATGAGAAATTTGTATAACTCTTTAAAAAATAAATGTATTAAATATCTATTTGCCCATTTTTAAACTGAATTGAGAGTCTTAGATCTTGAGGTACAAAAAAAATTTATGTATTCTGGATGTTATACCCTTATCATATATATGATTTCCAAGTATTTTCTCCTACTCTGAAGATCATTCATTCTCTTTCTCTTGGTAGAAGTCAGTTAGTACACAAAGGTTTTACATTTTTATGAAATCTACTTTTTCTTCTTTTGCTTTTACTTTTGGTTTCATAGAAGGAATCAATACCAAAACAAAGATCATGCATATTTTTCCTATATTTTCTTATAAGAGTTTATAATTAGAGCTTTTATCCAATCCATTTTGAGTGAGTTTTAATGTAAGGTGTGAGGTAAGCAGTTCAACTTCATTTGCACAAGAATTTTCAGTTGCCTTGTCTCTATTTGTTGGAGAAACTATTGTTTCCACAATCAATGGTTTTGGAAATACCTTGAAAATCAATTGAACATTGAAGTTTGGCTTTATTTATCAGCTCTCAATTGAGAAATAAAACAGTAGTAGCAGGTAGGTTCCAAAGGAATCTTAAAATTCATTCTCAAAGAGGATGCAGAATTGTCTATTGTTGTACTACCATGTTCACATTCTTCAGTTCAGTCCATGGGGGTCAGTGTCAAATGCAGCTGAATACTTACTGGTTTTGGGGGGGAAGGTGTAAAAATTGAGAAAAGTTTACTTCAACAAATGCACAGAAATGCAAAAACAACGAATCTCAAAACAAAGTTGGTGAATAAAGACTAAGAGAAAATATTATATAAACAATATATAAGCAGTAGAAATCATGGAAAAGGAATTGACCCATATGCAGTTGGGATGGGGTGAAATCTCATCAGAATATGACACTGTGCAATTTAAACTCATCAACTGTTATTGCTGGAATTTTCTATAGCTAACAGAAACCTGAGAAAGTCAAACCACAGAAAAGGATAAATACTATAGTGAAATTGTTGGAAAAAAAGAGATAATATTGAAAGCATGAAGAGTAAAACAACTCATCATATCAAAAATTAGCTAATATGTCTTCAAAATCCATGGAGGCTGAAAGGCAATATAAGACATAAACTTCTTTCAAATATCTATCAACCAATAATTTTTTTCCTAGAAAAACTGTGCATCCAAATAAAAGGGGAAATTTGTATAAAGACATGATACTTGTGAGTAAACAACTCCTCAAGAAATAGTAATGCAGCCATAGAGATTCAATCCAATGATTAAAAAAAATAAGTCCTTTAAGCCCATATGAAATAAGACACAATGATAAATACTTCTGTGTGTAAATATGTAATTAATTACTATAGAGATTCTATTTTGTAATTCTTTTCTATTTGTTTTTAAAATGTAACATTAAAATCAATACTTACAAATTCATGAGGACCCTGGTCAGACTGCACCCTGAATTGATGTGTCACTCTTGCCCCATGTTGTGGCTCTTCATCCATCAATGTGTTCAGAAGCTGGTGCAGCCTTCTTGGCTTATCCCTGGTGGGGAAGCTGCCATCTTTAGGTGTGGTAACTGCCATCCTGAGATGCCTGCTGTAAACTTGAAGCTCATTGTCAGGTACTTTTCATGAATCAGGTTACTAAAAACAGTGAAGTTTGAGTAGTATATGACTGCTATATAGTATTTCTTTTAATATTTGGTTTCTTAGTTTCTTGTTTTTTTCTTTTTTTTTACTTACCTGTTTCCTTGGAGGCTCTTTCTCCCTTTTCTTATGCTAGTAACCAACCTCTTTTGATTCCACTTTCATTCTTCCTATAATCTAGTTCCTCTATATACTCTCCTCTTATCCCTTTATCTGTTACATCCTACACCCCTCCCCATTCTCTTTGTCCACCATTAGAAACTATAGATCTCATTGCAAATCTATTGGTTATACTGTAGCTAATAATCAAACTCATCCTATTGTTTATTTTGGCAATACTTTTAACAAATTCATAAGGGCTATCTGATTTAGGGCTGCATATTGTTTGTTTTGGGTGCTGTTCATATTGATTTCCCCCTTAAAGGAGAGGTACTAGAAACCTACAGTGTCACAACAAGCCTATTGGGGGGAATGGCAATACCTCAAATTCTCACTGCTAGAAGGGAAGACACAGGAACAACATGAGAAAACAGGGGAAGAAAGTTCCAAACAAACCAAGATGCTATTTTAATAAATCCAATGACCACATGGCAATAAAAATGTCAGAAAAGAAGTTCACAATGTACATAATTAAAATGATCCAGCAAAGCAAGGGATGAGATAAGACAGCAAATGAAGATAATGTATGATCACTCCAATAAAGAGTAAAAAGAGCAAATGCAGGAAGCAAAAGATCATTTCAATAATAAAGAGACAGAGATTCTGAAAACAAAACAAACAGAAATCCTTGAAATAAAGGAAACAATAAACCAAGTTAAAAACTCAATAGAAAGCATCACCAACAGAATAGATCACCTGGAAGACAGAATCTCAGTCAATGAAGACAAACTATTTAATCTTGAAAATAAAGTTGACCAAACAGAGAAGTTGGTAAGAAATCATGAACGGAACTTCCAAGAATTATGGGCTACCATAAAAAGACCACATTTAAGAATTATTGGGATTCGGGAAGGCACAGAGATACAAACCAAAGGAATGAATAAACAATTCAAAGAAATATCAGAAAATTTCCAAAACCTGAAGAATGTAATGGAAAAATCAAACACAAGAGACTTACAGGAGACCAAAAGTAAAATAATTACAACAGATCCACACCAAGACACATCATAATGAAAATGCCTAACATACAAAATAAAGATAGAACTTTTAAGTCTGTAAGAGGAAAGAATCAGATTACATACAGGGGGAAACAAATATGGATATCAATAGATTTCTCAGCCCAGACCCTAAATGCCAGAAGGGCCTGGTACAACACATTTCAAACTCTGAAAGAATAGCAATGACAACCAAAAATGTTATATCTACCAAAACTAACCTTCACATTTGATGATGAAATAAAATCCTTCCATGAGAAACAAAAGTTAAAAGAATTTACAAATAGAAATCCTGTAGTACAGAACATTCTCAGCAAAATATTACTTGAGGACAAAATGAAAAACAACAATGCAAGTCAGCATAGGGAGGAACTACCCTAAAGGAAAACCCAAAGGAGAAAGCAAGTCAAGTTAGAAACTGAAAATAAGCCACGATGATCAGGAATACAAACCATATCTCAATAATAAACCTGAATATTAATGTCCTAAACTCATTAATCAAAGACATAGATTGGCATAATGGATTAAAAAGAAAGACCCAAAAATATTCTGCCTCCAAGTGACTCATCTCATAGAAAAAGGCATCTACAGACTAAAGCTGAAAGAATGGGCAAAAAAAAAAAAAAAACATACCACACACACAGATTCAGTAAAAAAATTGGGTGTTTCCATTCTCATATCAGACAAAGTGGACTTCAAGCCTAAGTTAGTCAAAAAGGATAAAAAAGGACATTTCATACTGCTTAAGGGAACCATTAATCAGGAAGACATAATGATCATAGTATTTGTGCCCCCAACAGCAGCACATCCATGTATGTCAAACAAATCCTTCTCGATTCCAGGAACCAAACAGATCACAACGATTCTGGGTGACTTTAGCACACTGCTCTCGCCACTGGATAGATCTTTCAAACTTAAATTGAACAAATAAAATATGGAACTCAATAACACAATAAAAAACTTAGACTTAACGGATATGTATAGGATATTCCATTAATCAAAGAACTAATACACTTTTTTCTCAGCAGTACATGGCTGTTTCTCTATAATAGACCATATACTATGCCACAAAGCATCCCTTAGTAAATACACAAAAAATAGAGATTCCATCTTGTATTCTGTCAGATCATAATGGAATAAAATTAAAATTCAATGATAAAAAACAGACTAACATCTGGAGACTTATTAATATGCTATTGAAAATAATGACATCAGGGAGAAGAGAAAAAAATTCTTAGAGTTAAAAGGCTATGATGGATAATATGACATATAAAAATTTCTGAGACATTTTGAAAGCAGTACTAAGAGGAAAATTCATTGCATGGAGCACATTCAATAAAAAATATGAAGTCAACAACTATATGACCTAACATTACATCTCAAAGTACTAGGAAAAAAAGAACAGATCAACACCAAAAGTAGTACAAGACAGGAAGTTATTGAAATCAGAGTTGAAATCAATGAAATTGAAACAAAAGAAACAATTAAAAAATTGACAAAACAAAAAGTTGGTTCTTTCAAAAAGTGAACAAAATAGATTAACCCTTAGCCACACTAATGAAGAGAAGAGAGACAACTCAAATTACTAGAATTTGTGATGAAAAAGAAATGATGAGAAACACTAGTGAAATACATAATTAGAAACTACTTTGAAAATCTATACTGCCACAAAATAGGAAATCTCAAAGACATCAACAAATATTTAGAGACAAACGATCCTACCAAGCCAAAGCAGGAGGGCATATACAATTTAAACAGATGAATTTCAAACAGTGAGTTAGAAGAAGTCATCAAAAGCTTACCAAACAGGAAAAGCCAGGAACCAGATGGATTTTCAACCGAGTTCTACAAGATCTTCACAGAAGAACTAATATCAATACTCCTTCTCAAAGTATTCCATGAAATAGAAAAAGAGGAAATCCTTCTGAACACATTCTATGAAGGTAGTATCACCATGAAACCAAAATCTGACAAAGATGCATCAAGGAAAGAAAATGATAGACCAATATCCTTGATGAACATAGATACAAAAATCCTTAATGAAATTCTGACAATTTGCATACAAAAATATTAAAAAGATAGTGCACCATAATCAAGTGGGGTTCGTCCCAGGGAGGCAAACTTGGTTCAACATCCAGAAATCAACAAACATAATCCATCACATCAATAGACTTAAAGTTTAGAATCACATGATTATTTAAATAGGTGCAGAAGAAGTATTTGATAAAATACAGCACCCCTTCATGCTCAAAACCCTAGGAAAAAATAGAGATATTAGGAACATATCTCAATATGGTAAAGGCTATCTATGCTAAGTTCATGGCCAACATCACTCTAAATGGAGAAAAAACTGAAAGCATTCCCTCTAAAAGTTGGAACAAGACAGGGATGCCCTCTTTCTTCATTTCTATTTAACATTGTGCTTCTAACACTAGCCAGAGCAATCAGACAGACCAAAGAAATTAAAGGATACAAATAGGAAAATAATTGAAATTATCACTATTTACTGAGGGAATGATTCTATAAAGGATCCAAAAAATTCCGCCAGAAAACTTCTAGAACTAATAAATGAATTCAGCAAAGTAACAGGATATAAAATCAATATGCATGAATCTAATGCATTTCTATTCATAAGTGATGAATCCACTGAAAGTGAATTTAGGGAAACAATTTAATTCACAATAGCCTCAATAAAATAAAATAAAATCATCGTTAATCAATCTAACAAAAGAGGTGAAAGACCTCTACAATGAGACATACAGAATACTAAAAAAAGAACATGGAACGATTTCCCATGTTCTTGGATAGGTGGAATTAATATGGTAAAAATGGTCATACTAACAAAGGCACTATAAAATTCCATGCAATTCAAATTAAAAACTCAGTAACATTCCTCATAGAAATAGCCAAAGCAATCATGGAATTTATCTGGAAGAATAAGAGACCCAGAAGAGCCAAAGCAATCCTGAGTGGGAAGAGTGAAGTAGGAGGTATCACCATACCAGACCTTAAACTATACTACAGAGCAATATATTGTAACAAAAATGGCATGATATTGGCACCAAAATAGACAGTTACACCAATGGTACAGAATAGAAGACACAGAGACAAACCCACATAAATAATATTTATCTCATACTAGACAAAGGTGCCAAAAGTATACAATGGAAAAAGATAGCCTCTTCAACAAATGGTGCTGGCAAAACTGGAAATTCATATGCAGTAAAATTAAATTAAACCTCTATCTCTCATTCTACAGAAATCTCAACTCAAAGTGCATCAAGGGCCTGGAAATTATACCAGAGACCCTTCACCAAACACAAGAAAAATAGGTGTAAACCTTCATGTCGACTTAGCTTCAGACTTCCTTAACAAAACTCCCAGACCTCAAGAAATGAAAGCAAGAATAATTAAATGGGATGGATTCAAACAAAAAGGTTTTTGTCAGCAAAGAAAACAATAATGTGAAAAGAGAGTCTACACAGTGGGAGAAAATCTTTACAAAATGCAGTTTAGTTAGAGCACAAATCTTCGAAATTTATGAAGAACTTAAACTTTACACCAAAAATACAAAGAACCCAATCAATAAATAGGTTAAGGAACTGGACAGATACTTCACAGAAGATATACTTGTTATGAACAAATATATGGAAAAGTGTTCAACATTGCTAGTAATTAGAGAAATACAAATTAAAATCACCCTAAAATTTCTCTCTCACTCCAATTTAAGAGACTATTATCAAGTACATGAGCAATAATAGGTATTGGTTTGGATTTGGGGAAAAAAGGCACACTCATAGCTTGCTGGTGGACTTGCAAATTGGTGCAGCCACTCTGGAAAGCAGTAGGAGATTCCTTAAAAAACTTGAAATGGAACAACCATCTGGCCCAGTTATCCCACTTCTTGGTTTATACACAGAGGACTTAAATTTTAGTACACTACATTAATGCAGCGACATAGTTCATAGCAGCTCAATTCACAATAGTTAGATTGTGGGACCAACCTAGATGCCCTTCAATAGCTAAATGGATAAAGAAACTGTGGTGTATATATGCACATTGGAATATTTTTCATAAAGAAGAATAAAATTATTTCATTTGCAGGTAAATGGTTGGAGTTGAAGAACGTCATGCTAAGTGAAACAATCCAATCCCAAGAAACAAAAGGTCAATTTTTTTTCTGATAAGTGAATGACAATACACAAGGGGGGAGGTAAGAGAAAAATGAAGGAACTTTAGTTTGTGTATAGAGTTATGAGGGGGGAGTGGGTGGGAGAAGGAATGATAGGGGAATGAGACAGACATCATTACACTATGTACTTGTATGATTACACGAATAGTGAATCTACATCATGTACAATCATAGAAATTTAAAGTTATGCCCCATTTGTGTACAATGTATCAGTATACTCTGTAAAATAAAAATAAAATTTAAAAAATTAATGATGAATGACACTGTAATAGTCCCTGCTTTGCTACTATAAGAAAATTCCCAAAGGTGGTTACATTACTTAAAAAATTCTTTACTTAGAATTTTAGAGGCCAAATGTGCAGGATCAAGGGATTATATCAGTTTGGCCTCTGGTGTGTACACATTTTGCTATATCACATCATGTTGTGTGATGTCATTTTGGGAGCATGAACAAGTTACTGTGGACAATCACAAAGGCAGAGAGCAGAGAGGGACAATTACATAGCAGGATGACTATAGCTATTAATAATGCACTAGCTATTCAAAGACAAACTATTATCATCTTTCTACAACACAATGAAAAGTATTTGAAATGAAATAGTAATGTGCTAACTACTAGTTATTTTATATAATGCATACAAGTATTTGTGATGGTAAAGTGTTACACATGTGCACAGCTGCTGTATTTGGCAGGTCAGGTCCAATGAAAGTACTGTATTTACACAAGATAGTGTTCTTTTTAGTAATGATATGGAAGCAAGAGAGAAGGAGAAATAGCACATTACCATATTAGGGAAACACAAACAGGTGGGGCTTGTAACTGGGGCATCCTTGGGCAGATTTTCAGCATCCTGACTGGGAAGTATCAGGCAGAGAGTCCTCTCCACAGGTGAGATTCCTTAGTCTTATTCCCCATGGGACTTGTTAGGAAAAAAGAGAACTCTGTTCTAACAACCTACATAACTAGTGACCCCCTCAATACATTTCATTCACCTCTAGGACCAGCCAGATCTCTGAAGGAAAGTAATAGACTTGAGAAAAGTGAATGACTGAGCGAGTGAGCTAGTGAGTCAAATCTACTGAGAAGACAGAATTCTTTAGATGTTCCATCAAGAATTTGGAAAGTTCATGCACAGGGAAGATTTTTAATATTTTTCTTTGCCCTTTTGTATCAAAAAAACCTCTGAACCTCTCAAATAGTTGAAATTCTTCAATGTAAATTGAAAAGAATTTTCCTGTGTGAGATGACATGGTGAGAAGATAAGCATGAAAACTGGAGCCAAACACCACTTGGAATAAAGGACAATGGCTTCAATAACCATGTAATGAAAATGAAATTCAAGGGTCACACTCACACAGTTTTACTTCTGCAGTTCTCTTATCCCTAAATTTTATCATTAGATTGCAATAGTTACATATAGAAATTAATTTAAATAATACTATGTAATAAGTTAAAGTTGATATATTCTAAGATATGTAGATGTATCTGTAAAATGTAATGTCATTTTTCAATTTCTTGGAGTTTTTCTGTTGTTTTTGGTTTCTAACCTCCTCTTTTTTCCCTACAATCATTTTCTCATGCTTCTGAGAGAAGAGAATATTTGGTAATGAGGAAAGAGACTGTTTTACATAAATACTAATTCCAAATATTGTTGAAGTAGAGCAATTGTCATATTTATCTCATGGTTAAGCTCAATTCAACAGTCTTTATTTCCCTAAATAATTTTGAGAATTAAATTCAATGCAAGCCAAAAAAGACAAATATTTTATGCAGTCTAGTAAAATTTAGGCCCACTGGAAATTTTAATCTAATGATTACAAAGGTTCTTGGAAAAGTGTTGCATATTTTAGTACTGGGAAAATCAAGCAAAATTTTCCACTTAAAAAATGGGATTTTAAAGCATTTTAATTCTAACAAATTTGCTTCTTAACCTAGTTTGTAGATTAATTTACTTCCTGTAGTTTTCCTTTATCAATTTAGGATGATATAATTATTGATTTTATGATTTAATAATAAATTCATCCCACAGAAAATAATCTGTTATGTGATGAATTTAGTACTTGTTTAAAATAGGGAATGAATTTAATTCAATTTTGCCTTCAGCTATTTTGGGTGACTAATAGGGAAAGGATAGACAAATAAGCAAGATACCTTATTCTAAAGGTTGAAATACAAGATAGAAGAATGGACAGTTTTCTTAATTGACATCATAAAAATCACCAAATGTGGAATTTTCTGGCATTGCTAAGTTAATTTGGTAGCAAAAGCAGATTTGAAAAACCTATTTTTTAAATAGATCTACCATTTAGTAGGTAGTCCAATGGAACCTAGGCTAAAAAAAATCACAATTCTGAAGTTTGAGATTTTTACTCTCTTGAAGTCAAATAGCATGTGTGTTTGTTGGGGAAAAGATTCACTTAAGTCTTCCAGCAGTTAAGTCTTCCTACAAGTGAGAGATTCTTCTGAGGTACTTGGAATGCACTAGGCAAGGAAGGTCCCTAGTGCCATGCTAAGAGAAGATGTTTGACATTTCAAGGGAGGCAGTGCTACTACCCTTGGACCCTGAATAAATCTGTGGCTTTGGTGAGGTGTGGTATGCAGAATGAATTCCTGTGAACACCAATAATACATTCAATTCACTGTGAAAATTTGGGTATTTGTAACTAACTACTAGAGAAGTTTTTAGCGTATTTTTTTTCTTCTCTTCTTGGTCCCCTGTGTCTGTCTTTTTGTAAAATCAACAACAAAAGTAACAAAACAAACCAAGATTCCTTTTGTGGGGGCATAGTCAACTAGAGTTTGGAAGGAGAATTTGATGAATTGCCTTTTCATTCCAAACTTGTATGAACTTTAAGGACTGAGATGAGAATGCTGTCTTGACATATGCTTTATCATTATTTATATATCTATTTTCAACTTTGAAACAGTTGATAAAATAATTTTAAACTCTTTCAAGCTTAGCATCTTTTTAAATATAACTGCCCATATCTTTAGATCAAGGCCTCTTTTAGCAGCATAATGGATTTGGATGTCCCATGTGCAAAGCTGATACCTGATGAATCTCATGGTTTGAACCTTTCAAAGTAATTTCCTTAGCTGCTTATTCTCAAATATTGTGGAGAAATTTATGCAGAAAATAAACAAAGCATAAAATTCTAGAATATGTCATCTCCAAGGCAGTTCATCTGTAACTGAGGCATGCAGTTTATGTATTTGTGTGCATTAAATGCAGCAGTGGTTTCTACTATAGCAGATGCACTTGCAGTATATTACTTTGTTTCCCAAAATACTTTTTTGCTGATCAAAAAGAGTACTTCTACCTTAATGTCTTTGTAAAACTACTTAGTAGACAGTGTGATTCTGTTGGGAGTCTTCAACTATGCTCATCTTTTAAGATTGCAGGTATGCTTTGATTTTATCCAGTCAGCAAGAGAGCAGATAGATGTTCATTTGTAGTTGTTTGGTGAGCCCCAGAGGTGTGTTGGGCTTGTAATATGGCTGGCCACCCTGTAATATCTTATTCCTGAAAAGTTTTCATTAGAGGCTTACTTGAGGGAATTTTGTAATCAGCAACTCCACACAGCATTTGCTACCTCATTAACTCATGAGCCCCTGAGAATTATTCTGTTTTCTGTAATTTCCCCTCATGCTGACTTCTAGTACTCAAAAGCCCAGGTATATTCCAGCTTAGCATGGACTTTTTGTAAAGCATCTGATGGAGCTTGTTCTCATTATGGACCTGATCGTGTTCATCTATAAAATACCAGGTGTATCCCTTATTAAAAATCAGTGAGGTTAATTTCTGGAAAAATGCAACTATATAAACAAGCAATTGCATAGGTGGCAGCATTTCAGACAGTTTCTGAGACATTAAAGAGTAACAACTAGCAGTTGTTGAGCATTTACTGTGTATGAGAAATTACATTGAGTCCTTTGTACACTTGTCTAACTGGCCTTTCAAGGAAATCCTCTCAGGTAGAATGATTAATATCACTGTTAACATGAAGATTATGAACTTCAAGAGTTGAATAACCTACTAAGTTTCTTATCAGAGTAGAATCTATGGTACCTTTACTTCAGATGATCACTTAAGTCACTGAACCATAATAATTTTCCAGTATCATGTTAAAGTATGGGAATTTAGAAAATATGGGAAAAAAAGAGAACAAATCTATCAGAGGGTTAAATCTGTTGCAGTTAACTCATTAAATATTCTTTTGCCTTTTGTTGGCTATGTTGGGAGAAATAATATTAGGCATTTCATTATGCTGAGGAATCTCAATCACATTTGTAAAAACTTGCAGACATAAGCAGTGAAGTTCACATTATCCTAAAATTTTCAAGAATGCAAAGAATAAAACAAATCAAGCATACAGTAAAATTCAGTTGCAAATTCAAATGAAATCTGCCCCACTCCTTTTTCTCCAGATTTTTTTTTAATTTGGTGGTGGTTGCAGAAGGGATCTTATAATTGGTTTCATGGGTAGGAAGGAATAAATATTATGTTACTAACATATCAATACAGTTGTAAAATTAATAGTTGGAATGGTTAAACTAAATGATAGTTAATATCTGAATTGTAAACATTTTTTTTTGCACTCAGGAGATGGAACCCAGGGCCTAACATGCTAGACAAGTGCTCTACCACTGAGTTGCA
The DNA here is from genome assembly GCF_902686445.1 of Sciurus carolinensis. NCBI lineage: Eukaryota > Metazoa > Chordata > Mammalia > Rodentia > Sciuridae > Sciurus > Sciurus carolinensis. Next base: position 32,144,197 of record NC_062224.1, read on the forward strand.
ACCCCAGTCCTGAAACAGCATTTTAAGTATGCTATTATCTCCTTGTAATTTGTTGATATTTTATTTAGAAATGCTGAAGAGCTCTCAGCAGTCTTCTTAGAATAGAATTTATTAATAAAAACCAAGAACTGAGTTATTAAAAATACTGTTCCCTTAATTTTAAAATTCTACACTCATTTTCAAAATTATAATCTGAAATGTTTTTACCTTCTAATTCAAGAATATTTACTGTATGAACACATGATGGGGAAAAATTACTGTAATCTTCACATATTTCAAAGGTTGTCTTTAGAAATAAATTGAATGCATACTACAAATACACACAGTTTAGTATAATACATAAAACTATGAATTTCTAGTCATGTTGTTACTCATGTAATCTAAGTGGCCCTATGTCCAGGACTCACTTTCCATCCCAGCTTTCTCTAATATTTAAATCAAATTGTTTGGCACTGACATCCTGTCTACATTCACAAGTCATCTTTTCTTAAAATACTGGGGGAGGCGGGGAAGAAATTTGTCTCATGTTTACTATGGTCAGTGTGGGCTGTGCCTAATCCCTGTGATGTTGCCAAGTTCCTAACTCCATTATCTCCCTTATTATCTGCTATGCTATTTGTGTGTGTGGTGTTTTTCCTTCCTTCCTTTTCTTTTTTTTTCCCCTTGGTGCTAAATTTGCTCCTTTTAAAAATTACCTCCAAAACCAACAATATGAGGTGGATGTTTGGGGAAAATTTTTGCTAAAATTTTGGAGAAAAACAAGAAATGAGACATATATCACTTTTCCTAGAAATGCTACTATCTATAGCCAGCACAGCCTCTGACCGTGGATCTTCATGGGACCCATATTTTAATATCCTAGCATAAATCCCTGAAAAATTTCTGAAAATCTGTTTAGATAGGCATTTATTTTTGCCTGATAGGTTTTGTGTCTTGTAGCCATTAATAAATCTCCCTACACATAGTTCTTTTTCTTAAAAAAAAAAAAAAAAAGTTTTCCTCTTGCTGAGTCCCAGGGCTCAAATGACAGCTTATTTTCAAAGTAACTTTTCTTTCTTTATACCAAATTACCAGGTAATTTAACAGAATCAAGTAAGTGCAGAATACCTGTTGCAAACCCTAATGAGAGGTTTAAAGTAAAGAGTAACTTAAAATTCAATAGTTTGGGCTTGAGGGTACCAGAGTGGTGATAGGACTGGAAGGAAAATAGGCTTAAGGGATCTGATTGGACATGGAACCAGAAGAAAATGCAATTCTAAAGGTCATTTTGGAATTTTGAGCATTACAGAGTAGCAGTCTTCAGTTTCTACTGCGGGAATATGAGTAAGGTAGGAGGTTCAATTTGAGGAGTAAACAAAGCATATTTTGAGTTAGAAGTGATTACTGTTTGGAAAGAAATTAAAATGGCATGTTAAATAGTAACAAAAGTGAATACAACACAGAAATATGATCTGGTATGGCTTACTGTAACCTAAGAAGTAGCACTGAATTTCTGAAATAAAAGTGTTTCTATTATAAGCAAGGTTGAACAATATATATGCTCTTAATACATCTGTAGATGAGGCTTCAGAGAGCATTGGTATTCATTAATGAGGCAGGATAAAACTCTACCAACACACCAACTGTCTATTGATTTTGCCAATTAGAAATTAGATAGTGACTTCTTTCTAGATTTCTTGGATTAATCATACCAGGATATTGTCTTCCTGGTGCAGACTTGGGCTAGCTCATGCTACAGTGTAAAAGTCATTTTTAACATGTTACTGAACAACCCACTTTCAGTCAAAATCCCAAAGCTATGTCTTGATAATGGCATAGAATGTTCAAGAATACAACACAAGTACATCCAAGGCAAGACTGGGAATAAAATATGGAGAATCAGAAGTGAAAATGGTGCATGTTTGCAAGAACCAGAGATCAATATGAAACCTGCATTCAAAAACTGGTAATTGCTAAATATATAGACAGGACACATGGGGACTAAACATGGAAGATGGTTGATAGGATAGAAATCAAATAAGCTTTGTTTCACTTCACAAACACATTACCTAACCTGGTCTAGACATCTGTGAGACAGTGATGACTGCACGTTTTCTTGGTCTACAGAGTGTTTTGACTCCTTTTTCTTGGAGTTGTCATGGTCACTCATAGTGCTTCTAGGAAGTGGCATGTTTCTTATTTATGGGAGCTCTATGACACTGTCACAGTGATGTTCTTTGCTTTGTGTTTTTGTTCTATTTTGTTTTCCCTGTGCAGGTTGTCTTTCAAGGTCAAATGATTGCAACTCATGAACAGGATGCAGTCATAGCTATTGATGATGTATCTTTCAATTAAGGCTGCTTGCCTGCTCGTGGTAAGAACTTTTTCTTTCATTGTGATCCTTATTGTGTAAAATAAATTCAGTGCAATTTAAACATTGTCATGACTTTAAACTGCTGTCTATTTTTGCCTGATGTTTTAGTGTGGGATTATTTTCCTTGGTTCTAAAACATTGTTTAATAGTGACTGGATGTGTATTGGAAGCGAAGATAGGGTATTTTTCAGACTCTGATACTGTACATGATGAAATGTGGTAATTGTGTTGCAGATATTGAAATCTTGCAGCAATGTTTATACTGGCTAGTTAATTCTTAACTCTGTGCCTTCTAGGAGACTGTTAGAAAAACTGGCTTCCATACACTTGAAATTGTCTTCTTGGAGAATTATCTTAATTCTTCTAGTGCAAGACACAAAATGTAGGGAGAATTAGTTTGAATCTGTTTTCAATTAAGACTGAAACAAATACATTGATAAATCACGTGTATTTAAAATATATTTTTATTGACCTTACTGAATAATATCAATTCCCCATTTACCTAGTTTCCAAAGGAAAAATTTTTTACTAAAATTATAATTTGGCTAGTATAAAAAATTTAATCTAGCAAGCAAGAATAAGAATTTAATCTCAAAAGCATATGTGTGTATGTGTCTACACATACTACAGGTGTTTCTCCTGAAAATTTTACTATATTGTGGTATAATGCAGTAGAACAAAGTTAGCTATTATTTTAATCCATTTTCTGTTATGATAATGAAATACCTGTAATTGGGCATTTTATAATATAAAGAGGTTAATTTATCTCATAGTTCCAGAGATTCAAGGGAATGATGCCACTATCTGACTCTGGTAAGGGTCCTAAGGAAAAACCACTTCATGGTGAATGTATAACAGCAGGAATGTATGTAAGAGGAAGAGAGTCATATGGTGAAAGAGGAAGAAAGAATGATGGGGAGGGGCAGGCTTGCTCTCTTAAAACAACCCTCTCACGAGAACTAATCAGGATTCCACAATATCTACATCTACTCCTGCCAAAGGTACTGCTCCAATGATCCAATAACCTCCCACTGAATCAAACCTTTTAAGGTCTTGTCACCTCTTAATATTGACACACTAGGGACCAAGCTTCCAACACATGTACCCTTGGGTACACTATCAAACAATTTCCAAATCATTGTAGCTATTTTGTCAAGAGGGATTCCAAGTTCTAATTTGATATGAAAATATGACTGTTGTGGTAAATGATATTTCAGAACCAGAAAGAGATAGGTTGCATTCCTGAGACACAGCAAAGATCTCTGTATCTGTATCTTGCTTGGATTTTTAAACAGCACTCTTGCTGGCAGGTTAGAGGTTACAGATATGTGTATCCTGTCATCCAGACCAAGGTTGGGCCTGGTGAAAGCCTCTTCTAAAACTGGAGCATGTCAAGGTGCTTTTCATCTTTGTATTATCAGTGTATATCAGGTAAGAAATCACAATATGATAACCTGAGACATAGATCATTGAAATAGAGAACTTCAGGGGAACAGAAGGCAGATTCCTCTCATTTTTAGAAGCAAATAATTGAAGTATCAACCACAATGCCTTCTCACTAAAAGAAACTTAGATTTATCAGAAGAGATGCAATTTAACAGTGTAAAATATAGAGTTAGCTGTAGGCAAAGCTAACTCAACAGCTAACTGCTCTTAAGTTAGCATCTCCCCTAATACTCCCCCTTCTGTTACCCAGTGTGCTTTCCTGGATCCAGAACATACCCAGCCTGTGCTTAATACTTAATGAGACATTTAATTTCTGACCCTGATCACTTTAGCAATACTTTTATACTTCTCAGTTTTATAGTTTATGCAGAAATTTGGGTCTGTGAAACTAGCCCTGTTCATTGACCAATCTAGTTAATCACCCTCAAAAGAATACCAGGCAATGAAATCAGCTAGCAGCTGGGTTTTCTTCACCAGTGGGTTGATGTCATTGAAACTGTATTTAAATTTCAAATTTACACAGGAACATTCTTGGGTGGAGATTGGGAGTTGACATCACCCATAATAAGACCATCATTTCTGACATGAACATTCTTTCCATCTTTGGCCCTGAGAACCAAGTCATTGCCCTAATTACCCACAATTCACATACTGGGATAAAGGCCAACTTAGATTGGCCATAATAAATATTCAGAAGACAAATGCCAGATTTTGTAGAAAGCACTTAAAAGACCTCTAAAAATTCACCACTGAAGGTAAAATAGAAAAAACAAAACAAAAAAATTGTACTTGGAGTATAAACATCAGGAAATCTGAACATTCAAAGGAAAGTTGTGGTCAAATTGAAGACTGTCAAGGTTTACAGTTTCTAAGACAATAATTCTAGACATTATTATAAGGTGTTTGAGATCATGTGAAAATGAAATTTACTAAAGAGATGAGGCATCAGTGAATTTTAAGACTAATTTGATTGACTCTGTCTTCCATGTGAATGTTAAAGTCATACCATATGAGAAGAGTCAGGACTAGAGAAGCCTGAAATCCAAGACTGAACACAATGAGTGTGAAAGGTAGAACTATATGGATACCAGTGATGATAAAGTGGATGTCATGAACCAAGATGTGTTGCACATGGAAGTATAAATAATTGTGTAGAAGAAAATTAGGTATCTAGAAAAATAACAACCTTAATTTTAGGCCCTGTGTTTTATGGAACACTAGAAAAGCATGTCATGTCTTGGAAATGCTGCAAAAGTGGTCTTCTTTTGGAGAGAGGCAAGATTTAGGTGAGATCACCTATTGTGTTCTTTAGAGGTGTGGGTGCAGGGAGATTTTAATCCCCCCCAAAAAGGTAAAAAAATTGGGATTATACTTCAACTTTTAGAAGAAAAACAGCATTAAGGAATATTAATAATGGAGAAAAACCATGAAGCATTATAGGATAGCATTGGCATTTGGATGCTGTAATATTTTGTAAATGACAAGAATGTGAGAGACATAAAATTAAGTAGCATTAAATTTCCAAGTGGGAATCTCTAGTTCAGTTCAGGCACTATCATAGCAGAACAAACCTATTTAATCATCAGAAGCACATGGGGGAATGTTTGATTCTGGGCTTCCCTCCAGACCTGCTACATAGGAATCACAAACCATGTGGCTTGCATTTTAAATAAGGTTCTGAGGAGAGTTTTGTAAAAAGGGCAACACCAACTTCAAAGAACAGGACTAGAATTTAGAAACCTTGAGTCCTGATTCCTTGTTGATTGTCATACTTGGCATTGACTGCCTTGGAGCAGAGTCCCAACTGACTAGAATCTGCAATTTCAGTCTCATGCAGTACTGGTTGGTGAAGAAACAGAGGCCTGCAGGCAAAATCAAACCAATCTGTACATTTCCATCATAAACCCTATTCCAATAAAGGATAAGGTCAAGAATGCATTTAGATGTAAGAAAACAGACAGGTTTGCTTAAGTGACCTAAAAAAATAAAGGAGGAAAGAGACAGTTTTTGGGCATAGGTTCTTCTACTCCAACTCTATTAAAGTCAAGGACTAAGTGATTTTTCTGGCATTTGCCTTATGCATATTAGCTGATGATCATAAAATGATCATCAGAGCTCTTACATCTCAAATTTTGTTTGTTTTATGTTTTTGGCCATGTCATTGGCCAGACAATTCTTACTTGGATGACCTTAGTTACTAGATAATGCAATAAAAGTTAACATTGAGCTTTTATGCTCTGGAAAAAAAGAATGGAGAACAGGTTTATGAATTGAATGGGCAAATGTGTTTGCTATGGAAACTCAAAATCAGCATGTTTAGAAGTAAATTATAATTTTTTTTCCCCAAAAATCTGTTTCCTTTCCTACATTCCCTCTTTTAGTCATTGGGATATTCATCACCAGAAGACCTACTCTAAAATAAATACTAGGGAAATTTCTCAGGTGGGAAACAAACAAAATCAAAATATATTACCAGAGGAAAACTTGCAACTTCGAGAACAAAGGAAAAACAACTGAAACTACAAATATCTAAATAAGTAGAATACTTTTCTCTTCTAAAGATTGTGTATTTATTTATATATATAATACATATATATACATGTATATATTTATAGTACACAATAGTACATAGTATTTATAGTATACAATAGTACATATTGTGTACATATATAGTTATAGAATAAACTGAGAAATGTAAAATTCTGTGGCTGTAGCACTTGTATATTTCACTTGAAATGCTAACCAACTGAGTGTTAAACTAAGAGATGCAAATCCTTAGAATGAACACAAAACGCAAGTTAATGACAAAATTGAACATATCAGACTATTCAAATATTGAAATAATACACTAAAGGCAAAGAGAATTAGATGAAAAAGAGAAATATGGAGTGAGGGTGGTAAGGGAACAAAGGATAATCAAAGCAAAGAAGACAACTAAAAAATAAAGTCATTAAATGAATTACATTCATAAAATTATTACATTGAATATAAGTTGTCTCAGCATTCCTCTTTGAACTCAGAAGGTATCGGATTGGATCAACAATTAGAACCATCTTTATTCTGACTATAAAATCCCATTTTAAGCATTATAAAGGTTAATTATAAATAAAGAGGTGCAGAAAGTTGTACCATGTGATACAAATCAAAGAAAGAGAGTGACAATATTCATGTCAAAACTGCTGTTCAGAACAAGGAAAATTAATAGGGATAAATAGGAATATTATATAGTAATAAAGGGTAAATTCACTAAGAAAATATAATCCTAAACCTGTACACAACTAAAAGTAGTGCACCAAAATGTGTCAAAACCATTAGAATTCAAAAAAGAATTAGATAAATTCACAATTATACCAGGAGACATGAATACATTATTGACAAATATTTGTTTCTAATCAGTAAAATACATAAAAATCAGCAAACATATAGAAAATTTGAATAAAATATTCACTAATTTGATATAATTGTCATTTATTCAAATAATACGTATTAGAACAAATAGCAAAAAATGTGTAAATGGAACATTAGCCATTGAGAGTCAGCAGCAGGTGTTCAAGGGCAGAGCAATAAAGGGGAAGGACAAAATTTAAGGAGGCACTAAAAGTTTACTGCTGGAGACTACATTGTATTCCTCATTCCCACCAAATTCCTGTGTTGAAGTCACCCTGTGACTGTAAGGAAAGCTGTAAGGGGAAGATCAGATTTTTACGAGGTAATTAGTGAGATCCTAAGGGTGGAGTCTCATTTGCTCCTACAGTGTCTTAATTTTTTATTTTTTCTAATTAGTTATAAATGACAATACAGTGCATTTATGCATTTTGATAACTCATAAGTAGAATATAATTTCTCATTTTTCTGACAGTACATGTTGTAAGATCACATCAACCATGCAGTCATGTGTGTACATGAGGTAATAATGTCTGTTTCACTCTACTATTCTTCCTACTCCCTTACCCCTTCCTCTCCCTTCACTCACTTCTACCGAAAGTACCTCTAAAGTACCTCTATTCTTCCCTAACAACCTCCCTTATTGTGAATTAGCATGTGCATATCAGAGAAAACATTTGGCCTTTGTTTTTTGGGGATTGGATTATTTTACTTAGCATGATATTCTCCAACTATATCTACTTACCAGCAAATGCCATAATTTTATTCTTCTTTAAAGCTGAGTAATATTCCATCATAATATTCCACATTTTCTTTATCCATTCATCTGTTTAAGAACACACAGGTTGGTTCCATTGTTTGGCTGTTGTGAGTTGAGCTGCTATAAACACCATTGGTCAGGTTACTAGTTTCTTTATAAGAAAAGGAAGACACTCTCTTTCTTGCTGTGTGTGTCTCATGTGTCTTTGTGTGAGAACATTGAGTATGGCAGCCATGTGGAAGCCTGGAAGAAAGCCCTCACAGACCCCTCATCTCAAGCTTTCACCCTCCAGACATTTTGGGAATAAAAATTTTGTTGAAGCCACCTAGTCTGTGGTATTTTTTTTATGGCAGTCTTGGCAGACTTACTAATGGAGATAAAGGATATTTAGATGTAACATTTTAAAAAATCAAAACTAATAAAAAATCAATGGTAAATAAAATATTAGAATGTTGCAGATGGGATCAGTATTATTAAATTTTATCAGGCTCCAATATGGCTTAGAATTGTAAAACTTGGGCCACAAAACAAATTTTAAGAATCTCAAAAGTACTGAAATTATACAAAATAGTTACTCTGACTATAATGAAGTCAAATTGCAAAGCTGGGAAATCCACCATTATTTGGAAATTAAATATCATACTTTAAAATAACCAAGGATTTTGAACCAAATGAAGACAAAAATATAATTTACTAAACTTTGTATAATAATATAATATAGCTATAGCCGTACTTACAAAGAAATTAATATATATGTATATACATATATATGTTTCTGTTAAGAAAGAAGAAACGTCTCCAATTAGTAATTTATCTATCTAAAAAAAGTAGAAAGATTAAGGTAAAACTGACTTAAGGAGTAGGAAAATGACACACATATATAGTAATTAATTATTGAAGAATTTGATCTTTTTAAAAGATAAATAAAATTGGTGACATTCTAGCTGAACTGACCAAGAACAAGGAGAAAGGAAACACATTATCAATATCAGAAATGTAATAAGAGCTAATGCTACAAATATTAAAATGATAATAATAATAAGGGAAATCTAAAAATAACTATGCTCATAAATTCAACAATTTAAATGAAATGGACAAATTTCTAGAAAGTCCGAGTATAAAATCACTAAGAAAGCAACAACCTAAAGTTTCAAGTTTGTTGAATAAGGCTCATAATAAAAACTTTCATTAAAGAAAATTCCAGAACTGTATGGTTTCATTGGCAAGTTGTATCAAATATGTAGGGCTGAACTGCCACCAGTTCTGTACATTTCATTCCAGAAAACAGAGTGTGGCGGCACTTCCGGCCACCGGGAGGCCGGACACAGATGAGGGGCCCGGGTGCGGGCGGCCGGCGGGGCGCAGTTGGGCGGCCAAGGCTCCCTCGCTGCTTGTGGGCCCGGGTCTGCCTCCCGCCGCCCTCCCGGGACTGGGTCTGCGCGACCCCGGAGCGCTCCCGGGGTGCCCAGCTGGGTTGGCGCCCCCGGCGGACGGGCCACGCCCGGAGCCTGAATGGGGCTTCGCTGCCACTTGCCTCGCACACACCGTGTTCCTCTGGGTCATGGTCCCCGGGATGCAGTCGCTGTCATCCCAGCCTCTCAGGACAAGCGGTGCCCCTCGGCCACCTCCGCGCCCCTCGCCGCAGTCTGTCCCGGGACCCCATCCTCCTGGGACTCCCTTTCCTCTCCTGCCCTCCAGGATACTTGTCTTTCGCATCTTTCTCCCTGATTCAGCCCTTGCCCACAGACAAGCACAGTCCCTCCGCGTTAAGGACCTTTCTTAACATCCTCGGCCTGAATGCCTTAGGGACTTTTCTAAGGCAGTGTATTTCCACACACGCAGGACGGGAGCTGAGCGTGCAGGAGCCCCTCTCTCCTGCCTCAGCTCTGTCCTGTCCGCCAGCCCCCAGTGTGTTGCCCACCCTTGGGCTCAGGCGGATACTTGGAAGTCCTTGGTCACTGGCCTCCTGGTGTCAGTGCTTACTTTGAAGTTGCAAGGCTAGAAGCTACCTGAATATCTCTTGCCATGCCTTATTGCCTTGAGATTAAAGTTTCAGAAATAATACCTGAATTTCATTTCTGAAGGAAGCATTTTATCTTGTAAGCCAGACAGGAGTGTTTTCAGCCACCTCATATCGCCTGCACACTTCTGCACACCAAGCACTAAGAAACATTCATGATAGCCCATTTCTGGTGCTGAGCCTCCTCCAGAAATTTGTTGGCCCCTCACAGGTTTCCTGTGTGACTCCACATCTCCCCCAGTTTCATTTTTAAAATCCTCCTGAGGCTGGACTACAGCCTTGATTGCTGCCTGTTCCCACAGTGAGAGCTGTGCAAAGCACCAGTACTACCAGGAGCAGACCAGGAGGCCAGCTCAGATGGGGAAGGACTTGCCTAGAGTTCCTGAAGCACTGTGGGTGAGATACCATTGTGGACCCTGGAAAAAAGCACCTCACTTATACCACAAAACCTTCATTAACCTGAGACCAGGCATTGTTTGAGGAAGTTCTGCTACTGTCCCTGAGACAAAGGCCAAAGATCCAGCCACACCAAGCAGTCTGGGGCAGACTGATTCTGGACATTTCCCCTGCAAAGAAGACCAGCACTGACCACTTTGTCAGTAGCTGACACCTGAGCAGTCCAGAACCTGGATGCCTAGGGGAAGCTGAGGCAAGAGGCTGCTGCAGGTAAAGGGTAGAGCCAAGGAAGGACTGGGCTTGAGTCCAGGATTAGCAGAGAAGAGAGGGAGAATGTGAGACATGGAAGGGAAGCCACGGTGGGAAGGAGAGGCAACAGACCAGTCTACCTCTCCCATGGCCTCTAAGCAGGTTACTGTGAAGGGCAGGGGGGGAAAGCGGAAACAGGTGGTGCTGACCGTGAAGGAGAAGATTGACGTCTACACACGCCTGAAGCAGGGTGAGAGCAGGAAGGCGCTAATGGCAGGAGTACAACGTGGGCATGAGCACCCTGTACGACTTCAAGGCCCACAAGGCCCAGCTGCTCTGGTTCTTCGCCAATTCTGACTCCAACCAGGTGCTGGAGCAGTGGTGCACACTCCACACACCCAAGCTTGAGCACCTGGACCAGGTGCTGTATGAGTGGTTCCTGGTAAAGCAGGCGAGGGTGTCCCTGTGTCGGGCCCCATGCTCACTGAGAAGGTCAAGGACTTCTATGAGCAGATGTGGCTGACTGAGCCCTGCATGTTTTCTGGAGGGTGGCTTTGGCACTTTAAGGCCAGGCATGGCCTTAAAAAGCTAGACACATCCAGTGAGAAGCAGGTAGCTGACCACCAGGTGGCTGAGCAGTTCTGTGGCTTCTTCAGGAGCTTGACCACTAAGCATAAGCTGTCTCCTGAGCAGGTTTACAGTGCCGATGAGACTGGCCTCTTCTGGTGGTGCTTGCCAAATCCCAGCCCAGATGGTGGGGCAGTGCCCGGCCTTAAGCAGGGTAAGGACAGACTAACCGTCCTGATGTGCGCCAATGCCACAGGTTTCCATAGAATCAAGCCCTTGGCCATCAGGAAGTGTCTCAGTCCCAGGGCTTTCACAGGCATCCAACACCTGCCCATGGCCTACAAGGCCCACGGTAATGCCTGGGTGGACAAGGAGATCTTCTCAGATTGGTTTCATGGCATCTTTCCCCTCTGTGAGAGAACACTTTAGAACAATAGGTTTTCCCAAAGACAGCAAGGTCATTCTGTTGCTGGACAACTCCCGGGCCCACCCCCAGGAGTCTGAGTTGGCGTCTGATGACATTTTCACAATCTTCTTGCCTGCCAGTGTGACGTTGTTGATTCAGCCCATAGAGCAGGGCATCCGAAGAGACTTCATGAGGCACTTTATCAACCCTCCTGTGAGCCTGCAGGGCTTCCACCCGCGTACAACATGAACGATGCCATACTCAGCGTGGCCTGTGCCTGGAACACCGTACCCAGCCACATCTTCAGGAAGGCCTGGAGGAAGCTGTGGCCAGTGGTCATGTTTGCCAGAGGCTCTTCTGAGAGCAAGGAGGAAGAGGAGGCCGAGCGCTGCAGCACCAAACTGCACAAGACCTTCGCTCACATCCTCGGGCTTGCAAGAGAGGGCCTCTTCTGCCCGGGCCACAGGCATCTGCCCGGCACAGGGAGGGCAGTAAAGGAGGCACCCGCTGCTTCCCTGCTGGCTGAGGCTGACGGGGATGCAGACCAGGTGGAGAAAGTGGCTGGGGAGGACGCTGTGTCCCAGGTGGCCTGGGAGCAGGCAGTCACAGCCTTCGAGGCGCTCCAGCACTTCGTGGAGCAGCAGCCCTGCTTCAGCTTGCAGGAGGTGGGGCAGCTGCACGCGCTGCACTCTGACTTCAGGAGGCAGCTACAGCCGAGTGCCACAGTGAAGCTTGAGGACCTCCAGGATCGCCCTGGTGGGTGCAGGGCCACAGCCCACCCCACGTTGCCCTGCTCATCCACAGTCGGTGATAACTGATGGCTGTCATCGCACTCATTTGGCCCCTGGAATGTGTGCTCAGTCCTGGGACACAGACTGCCCTCTGGGCAAGAGAGTTCCCCCAAGGGGTGGTGCCCCCACACATTGTTACTTGGAAGGACTCAGGCCTGTGTATTCGGCTGATTGACTACCTATGTCATTTGCTAGGTCATCTGATAGGAGACCTTCTGGAAGAGTCCATTCTACCTTAAGCATACCCAAGCTTCTTCTAGTTGAAACAGGCCAGGCTGGGTGAATTCTGCATTTTGTGTTACCTGGCAAACCTTGTTGTGTTGGGTAGAGGCGTGTCTGTCCTAGCAGAGAAGAGCACTGTGCAGGCCCACAGGGGCAGCACCTCCCATGCTCAGGAGGCTGGCTCTGCTGGCTGGCAGTTGTTCATGTGCTGGGTGGACCCCCAGTCTGGAGTCTGAGAGCAGTGACTTAGTTGGAAAAGGCTGTGACTCAGTTCCTGGCCTCAAATCCTCTCTGGTCACACATCACCCCATTGGCACATGCCTACTTCTGCCAGGATTATGCTCAGCAGCAGAACTCTGCAGTGTCCCTTGTTGCCTGCAGGCCCAGGCCCCACTGTGCAGTTAGGGCTGCCTGGCCAGACCCTCTTATGACCCCCAGGGACCACAGAACTGTGTTGTTTTTAGCCTTTGGCTCAGCGGCCACTACAAAGTCTACATCCCATGTACCCCAGAATTTCAGTTAGAGTCAGTCTTGATCAGGCATTCAGAGATTAGTCTCACATCCTGGCAACTGAGTTGGCATAGTTTTCATTCTAGTGCTCCTTACGTACTCCATCAAGAAAATCTGCTGGGATCCGTGAGAGCCAAGAGACTTACAGAATCGATTGTTTTTAGTTTGTCCAAACACAGGCTGTAGTACTGCATTGTAGAATTTGTATTTCTTTAAAGCATGTGTGAAGCTTATAAAAACCAGATAGTTTTGGGGGAAAAAAAAAAGATGGAAACACTCACCACTTTATTCTTCTAGAATGACTTTGTCCTAACACAAAATCCAGACCAAAATACAAGAAAATTTCAGGTTTCAAGTCTTCTATAAAATATTATCAAAGTTCCAGAAATATATAAAAAGATAATATATGCAACCATCCAGGGAATAAAAAACTGTTACAACATTTGGGAAATTAACATAATTCATCATATTAACAGTCTGAAGAAAGATCATGTGATGATTTTAGCAGATGCAGTAAAAGCATTTGACAAAATTCAAAATACATTCATGATCAAAAACTTCAGGAAAACTATGAGCTTCTTTAACTTGATAAAGTTTATGTACAAAAACCCTACAGTTAACATCACAGTCAGTGATGACAGGACCATACTTTGCTCCTAAATTTGGGATCCACTCATATTTCCATTCAATAACACACTGGAAATCTGGTGATATTCTTAATTAATTGCAATTAATAGGAACAAAAGGAGAAAATGTCTCTATACATAACATCTTATGGAATTTACTTAATTTTGAAATGCAGAACACTATATTTTGCATGTGACCATTATTCAGGAGCTAAACTAATCTCCTTTGTATTATTAAAGTTTTAGTACATGTGCTGCTAAAGTAAGCACATACTTATTTTTATAAAAGTTCTAAAACTAGTAAATTTATTATGGTAGCAGGATGCAAAAATCAATATAAAACCAAATTTATTTTCACACATCAATGAATGATTAGAATGAAAATAAGGAAAATGGCATCACATATAATAGAATATAGTTAATTCATATGAATCTAACAAAATATACTGGATCAGCATTTGAGAAACTACAAAACACTGATGGAAGACATTGAGAAGAACCAAATATTAATTTTACTGTAGGTAAATTTAGAAATAAATTTTAAGAAGCAAATGTAATTTTTTAAAATTGAAGAAATACTGAGGTGAGAAGCTTATGATTGCTTAATTCATGTGCTATTTTGAGAAAAAAATTTTAGTATACATAAGTATATATTTAGATATATGTGTATCTGTCTACTATGAAAATGTAAATAACTTGTAAGTGCTTATTTATAGGTTATTTTCATGGTGTATGAATACTTTGCAAGTTGAGAAAATTAAGTTCTATTTATAATACTAGAGAAGTATTTTAGACTATTTCCACACCTTCAAATACTACACTGTAGCCTCTGCCCCCCTCCAAGATGTAAAAATTCATTTTCATTTATTGGAAAGTGAATTGCTTTAGACTCTATCAAGGTTGCCAGTGTAAAAATGAAATCAAGATTTGTGACTGTGATTAAATAAGAATGTTTAATCAGTGATTCTTGATTAACACTGATTCTTGAACAAATTGCTGATTATAATTTTTATAAAGATTGCCTCCTGTGGCTCATAATCAGAATATTGTGAAATTATGTGAATATGTTAGATTGAGGAATGGTCCTAGAAAGCCAGTCATTTGTACAATGATACCCATATATATGTCAACCCTTAATGAGAATCTTCATTTAAGATATAAGATAATGATATCTTATAAGATAATGATATCATAATAATGTGCCTTGGTGTGGGTCTGTTGTAATTTTGTATGTTTGGAGTTCTATAAGCCTCTTGTACTTGGTTTTCCATTTCATTCTTCAGATTTGGGAAATTTTCTGTTATTATTTCATTGAATAGATTGTTCATTCCTTTGGTTTGTTTCTCTAAGCCTTCCTCAATCCCAATAATTCTCAAATTTGGCCTTTTCATGATATCCCATAGTTCTTGGAGATTCTGTTCATGATTTCTTACCATCTTCTCTGTTTGTTCAACTTTGTTTTCAGGGTTAAATATTTTGTCTTCAATGTCTGAGGTTCTGTCTTCCAGGTGTTCTATCCTATTGGTTATGCTTTCTATGGAGTTTTTAACTTGGTTTATTGTTTCCTTCATTTCAAGGATTTCAGTTTGGTTTTTTTTCAGTATCTCTAACTCTTTATTGAAATGATCTCTTGCTTCCCGTATTTGGTCTTTTAACTGTTGATTGGTGCGATCATTTAATGCCTGCATTTGCTCTTTCATCTCCTCCTTCAATGCCTGCATTTGCTCTTTCATCTCCTCATTAGCTTCCCTGATCGTTTTAATTACGTACATTCTGAACTCCCTTTCTGACATTTCTTCTGCTGTGCTGTCATTGGGTTTTATTGATGTAGTATCTAGGTTTGTTTGGGACATTTTCTTCCCTTGTTTTCTCATATTGTTCAGGAATCAGTGGGTCATTAAGATATTGCAGATTTCCTCTATCAACTTATAATGTCCCTGAAGATTGCTAGTATATCCCCTCTTATCCTTCTGTAGCCTGAAGTCTTGGAGGAGGTTGATAATGCAGAGCTCCACGAAGAAGCTGCCTCTCTAGGGGTGGTAACCCTCAGGTGGCGTATATTCCCTGCTAGTGGGCAGAGGTGCCTCCACTTGTTGACCAATGGTCATCCAATGGGGAACTAGACTGCGGGCTGAAGCAAGGCCTGTTTGTGCCTGTGTCTCTGGTTTTACCGTCCCTGTGGGAAAACCTCCCCCGGCTGGGAAGACTCACTCGGTGGGGATGTCTCGCTGGTCAGTTGCCCTCCTAGAGGTTCCCCTCAATCTACAACTACTGCCTGGGCTGGGCTGTCTTCCTCTGCAATGATCCCAGGGGCCCGGTCCTACGTCCTGGGCCTGGGAGCCTCACCCTTCGCAGGCGAGTCTCCTTAGGCTGCCTCTCCCAGAGAATCTGCCCGCAGTCCTGGAAACTTCGCTCCGCCCCTACGCATGTCTCTGTGCGGCTCTTCCAGCAAGAAGCCACCTAGCTCCTGGGACCCTGCTCTGCACCAATCGCCTGGCTATGCAGCCCCTCCTCTGAGCCACCACCTGGAGCCCCGTACAATAGCTCCGATACCCAGAGACCCGCCACACACCTCCTCCTCTGGACAGCCACCCAGTTTCCGACGCAGTCACTAGGAGTCCAAACAACTCACTTCGGGTATCCTCCTCCCACCAACGACCCGTAGCCCTAGGCAATCACTCCAAGTCCAAGTGACCCGCCGTGTTCCTCCTCCTCCTCCTTGGGGTAGCCCCCCGGGTGTTCAGGAGCGGTGGCTCTGAGACCAAGTGACTCACCACGCTCCTCCTCCAGGCAGGCCACCGGTGTTCAGGAGCGGTCGCTTTTAGTCCAATCAACTCACTACTCGCCTCCTCCTCTGGCAACCACCTGTGGCTCTGATGCAGTCACTCCTAGACCAAGCGTCCCACCACTCTCCTCCTTCAGGCAGGCCACCAGTGTTCTGGAGCAGTTGTTCTGAGTTCAAACAGCTCACCACGCAGCTCCTCCTCTGGCAACTGCCTCCTAATGTTCAGCGAGTTCCAGCAGTCCTTCTGCTCTTCAACCATTCCCTGAAGTGTGATCAGACCCATCTGCAAATGCTATGGAAGCCCCAGGACAGGAACATGCCTGTGACAGTGCAGCCGCCAAGCAAAGTCCCGTTGCACTCCAAGCAAAGTCCTGTTGCACTCAGATTCTTTTGAGGAGGGTTATTTCTTCACCCAGCAAATTAACAGTGCCCTGAAAAGCTAACCCTTGCATTTAAAAAGCACGGGATGTTTCCCTGCTCTGTCTTTTCTCAACTCTTCCTACTGAGTAACAAAAGGCAAAAGAGCTGGAGAATTCTGCCTTCCTCATGAGAAAGATGTTATGCTGACTTCCTTGGTCATGTTAAAATCAGTGGGGGAAAAGGACAGGCACTGCAGCTTCAGTCTCCCTGAGTCTTTTCATGAATGCAGGCCATCCACTAGGGTCTCCTATTTCTCTTTTTTTTCCATAACAACACCACAACCATGGCAGAAGCAACCAATCAAAACAATCAGCATCATTAAAGTGGCAAAGGGCCAGTGGTAAGCAACAGAAGAAGGAAGTAGCTCTAATTCCACATCTGCTCTCTTGAACGAGTTGGCACATGTTGGTGCTTTTCTGGAGGTAGGTAGAGACTAGAGTGGCTGAATATTATTACATTGTGTATATATACCACAGTTTCTTTACCCATTCATCTGTTGAAGGACACCTAGTTTGGTTCCATAGTTTAGCTATTGTGAGTTGAGCTGCTATAAACATTAATGTGGCTGTGTTGCTGTAATATGCTGACTTTAAGTCCTTTGGGCATAAACCCAGGAGTGGGATAGCTGGGTCAAATGGTGGTTCCATTCCAAGTTTCCTGAGGATTCTCCATCCTGCTTTCATAATGGTTGCACCAATTTGCATTGCCACCAGCAGTGTATGAGTGTACATTTCCCCCCTCATCCTTGGCAACATTTATTGCTGGCAACATTCTTCAGAGTATTCTTTTATTGCTTTTACAGTAATTCTTTTTTTTAAAAGCTTTTTAAAAATTTTTCAGTTGTAGATGGACAAAATGCCTTTATTTTATTTACTTATTTGTGGTGCTGAGGATCAAACCCAGTGCCTCACAGATGCTAGGCAAGTGCTCTACCACTGAGCTACAACCCCAGACCCCACAATAATCCTTTGAACTCATGTAGAGTTAATTGTGATACATTGTTTCATTTCTGAGATTGGTAATTTATGTTTTGTTTTCCTGATCCATCTAGTTAAGAGTTCATCAATTTTGTTAATCTTTTCATAGGGCAAGTTTTGGTTTCATTGGTTTTTGTATTGTTTTGTCTTATGTTTCATTGGTTCTTGCTCTAATCTTCAGTATTTCTTATCTTTGTGTTTAATTTGCTCTAGTGACTGAAGGCAAAAGCTTAGATTATTTTTCTCCCCAGTACTAGGGAGTGAACCCAGGGGTGGTCCACCACTGGCCTACATTCCCAGCCCTTTTTATTTTTTATTTTGAGGCAGGGTCTTGCTAAATTGTCTAGACTGGCCTCAAACTTTGAATCCTCCTACTTCAGCCTCCCAAATCACTGAGATTACAAGACATGTGCTACCACACCCAGTGAAAAGCTTAGGTTATCGATTTGAAAACTTTCTTCTCATCTAATTTAAAGTTGATAAAGTCTCACAGAGGGTTTCAGTCTCTCTTTTTCTTTTGTTTTACAAACTGAATAATTCTGCTGGTATAACTTTAAGTTCACTCATTCTTCTATCATCTCAAATCTGTTGTTGATCCCATCTAGTGAATTTTTCATTTCAGTTCATATAATTTTCAAGTCTAGAATTTCCATTTGGTTTTTATTTTTAAAATCTGTCTTTACTGATATTCTCAACTTGCTGAGTCACTGTCATACTTCAAACATAATTCCTTTATTTCTTTGAATATATTTACAATAGTAACTTTGAAGTTTTTGTTAACTAAATACAATTCCTGTGCCCATTAATGGACTCAATTGACTGCTTGTTTTTCCTGATTATGAGTGACACTTTTGTCTGTGTCATATTTTTTTTGAAAATCAGATCATTTGATAGTGTATTGGAGGTTCTGACTCTCCCTCCTACTCCCTATACATATGAGGGGTTGTTACTGCTATTTTCTCTTTGGTAAATTTCTTGCTGAGTACTATTCTCTGCAGTCTGTCTTCCCTACTATGCACAGCTGCTGAAATCTAGGCTCAGGTGTTTCTGGAGTTTTCTCCCTTGTTTTAATTTTAAGGCTTACTTTCGAGATAACGTTCCTAGGTCAGCATAGATTGATGATTAACCAATCATTGGTCAGAGGCTGAGCTCAAACACCCTGGGCCAATAAGGTTTCTGCTTCTTTACTAACGGATATGTCTGTCAACTGGGGAATTCCTTCAGTCTTTAGGCATTTTATAAATCCTCCAAGTCTCACAGTTTCCACTGGACCCTCTTGTGTCTCTTCTACCTATGCTAAGTCAGGAATGTATGAGTAGCCAGAAAACTTAACACCAAAAAGATAAATAAGCCAATCCTTAAATGGGCAAAGGAAATGAAAAGGCACTTCACAGATGAAGAAATATGAATGGTCAACAAATATATGAAAAAATGTTCAACATCTCTAGCAATTAGAGAAATGCAAATTAAAACTACACTGAGATTCCATCTCCAGTCAGAATGGCAATTATCAAGAATACAAGTAACAATAAATGTTGGTGAGGATGTGGGGAAAAGGTACACTCATACATTGCTGGTGGGACTGCAAATTGGCACAACCACTATGGAACGTGCTATGGAGATTCTTCCAAAAATTTGGAATGGAATCACCATTTGACTCATTTATCCCACTCCTTGGATAAAATCCACTTAAAATCAGCATACTACAATGATGCTTCCACATCAAGGCTTATATCAGCTTAATTCACAGTAACAAAGCTATGGAACTAACCTAGGTGCCCTTCAACAGATGAATGGATAAAGAAAATGTGGTATATGTACATAATGGAATATTATTCAGTCATAAAAGAATGATTTTATGACTTTTAATGGTTAACGGGTGCATCTGGAGACTATTATACCAAGTGAAATAAGCCCATCCCCCCAAACCAAAGGCTGAATGTTCTCTCTGTTATGTGTATGCTAACACATCATAAGTAGAGAGGGTGGGGAGAATAGAATTTCAGAGGATTAGACAAAAGAGAATGAAGGGAAGGGAAGGGAGGATGGGACTAGGAAAGACAGTAGAATGAATCTGATGTAATTTTTCTATGTTCACATATGAATATATCACCAAACTCCACATCACATACAACCACAAGAATAGAATCCTAATTAGAGTAAGTTGCATTCCATGTATGTATAATATGTCAAAATATACTGTTGTATCTAAAAAGAACAAATTTTTTAAAAAGATGCTAAAAATATCAGTCTGTCATTAAGGAAATACAAGTTAAAAAACAATGGAATACCCCTGAGTCCATCAGAATGAGTAAAAAACAAAAATGAATTACAGTGCCTAAATTATAAAACCTGAGGTTGCACAGCATTAAGAACATTCTCATTCATTGCTAATGGGAAAGAAAATGATAGAGCCACACTGAAAGACATTTTGCTAGTGTCTTATCAAGGGAAAGAAGTCACCATTATCACACTCCCAGGTATTTGCCCCAATAATTGAGCTTTATATCTACACAAACCAGAACATGAAAATTTTCAGTTTTATTGATATCTTAAAAAAACTGAAGATGACAGAGATTTCCTTCAATAGGTGAACAGGGAAGTCAAATTTCATCCATACAATGGCATTAAAAATGTTAATGAAGTCTCAATCAAGAGGTCCAAAGACATACATATATTATAAATGTTTTGGTGATTGAAAAAAAACTAGTCTGTAAAAAGCTACATACTGCAAGATTCTATCTATAAGACAGTTTAGAAAAAAATAAATCTATAGAGATGGTTATACAGATTAGTGTTGCCAAGGATTTACTGACTGAATAGGTGAAACATGGAATATTTTTAGGGTGATTAATCTATTCTATGTAAATTCAAAGGTGGAAACATGACACTATATATTTGTCAAGGACATCAAGCATTACATCACAAAAGGGAACCTTAATGTATATGGTTAAAATATCACATAGGGAATTGAGGAAACTTCAGAAATAATTGAGAATATGACAAAAGTCTAATTATATTAAAACATGTGAAACAATGTTATGGAAGGCAATGGGAGAAAACTTTAAGTAATGTTGGACATGAATCTTTTTTTATTAAAATCTTTTTTAGTTTCACAGACTGCATTTTGATTCATTTTACACAAATGGGGTACAACTTTTCATTTCTATGGTTGTATACAATGTAGATTCACACCATTCATGTATACATAGGGTAATACTGTCTGTTTCATTCTATCTTTCTGTTCCCCCTCCCCCACCCACCCCATTTTCCTCTACACCATCCAAAGTTCCTTCATTCTTCTCTTCCACCTGCCACCCACCCTCATTATATATTGTCATGCACTTATCAGAGAAAACATTCGGCCTTTGGCTTTTTGGGCTTGGCCTATTTCACTTAGCATATTCTCCAATTTCATCTATTTACCAAAATCTAAAGGCAAAAACAACTATTCATAAGTACTGTGCTGTAGGGGGGTGTGCGGGCTAGCCATTCTGATAACCATCATATGTATGCTACCATGGGAAAAACAAGTAAATGGATGGCAAATGATGTGAACTGTTTCTTGTTGCTCATGTGGAAAGTTATAGCCCAGTAACATAGAACAATCCATATGATAATGGACTAGATTTGGCTATGTAAGTGTTAGCATATGTTCACCTTGATATACAGATGCTTATGTTATGGAAATTTTTATGGATGGGTATACACATGGGTTAGTACAAGCACATATGTTTCCTTGATGTGTCAACACAGAGGACTGAGAAGAAACAATTCCAACAGATATGAGCACACCTAGACTTCAGTTTATAATACATTTTCCAATAAAAGGAACTATAGCTTCTTGAAATGATGGAATCTAGGACTGTGTCAGAAAACGCACCTGAGCCTGGAACATCTTGTAGTGCCAGAAAGTAAAAATAAGGATTAAAAAAATTAAAATTTAAAAACAAATGAGCGAACAAAATCTCCCACAACAACTGAGGAATTTCAAACGGATGCAGGAGCCAATTGAGTTTCCAATGGTCAAAGATGAAACTATTTGAGCGAAAAAAATTAAGTAGTACTGAATCATAACTCGAAGTATTAAAAAAATCCACAGGTTAATGCTGCTATAGATAAATGACTGGATATATAAATAAACAGGGAGAATAGACAAAGTTCCCCTGCTAAACAATTCCAAATAATTTATGTAGATACTACACTGTGGATGGAGTATAATTGCTCATTCATTAAATTTGGGCTGTGCTTAGCAACTTCTTTCCAAAGAGTACACTATGAAAGGGTGGCAGGAGGGGCAAGTCACTTTACCATGAATTTTACACCAATAGCAATAAGCATAAATGCATATTAACTAAAAGAAGGCAGTTTAAAAATGACAAGTATGACTGCATTTACACAGCATTCTGGAAAAGATAAAACAAGAGAGACGATAAATAGATCAATGATTCCCTGGCACGATGATAATGCCACTTACCTCTGTGGTAAACAAAACAAAAAGCATAAATACAGTCTAATCGTGAGAAGAAAAAATATATATCAATTCAGGAACAGTTTACAAAATATATGACCAGTATCCTGCCAAATCGACATGGCCATGAAAATAAGGGAAATCTGAGAAATTCACTCTCTAGAGGAGTTAAAGGAGCCAGGACAACTAAATGTGATGTGTTATCAGAGATGGGATCTTGGGACTGGGGATGGAGCTTAGTGGTACAGTGCTTGCCTAGGATGTGCAAGGCCCTGGGGTTCAATACCCCCCTGTACAGGGGAAGGAAAAAAGATAGAATCTTGGATCAGAAAAAAAGATGTTATGCAAAAAGGGAAATTTGAAACATATGTAGAGATCAGTTAATATTAATTAATATTAAATTCTATAATTAGTATTAACTAACTCAGTTAATATTGTATTAACCCATGTCAATGCTGGTTCATTGTGACAAAGGAATTGGGCTAATGCAAGATGTTAATAATAGGGAAAACTGGGGGTGATATTTGGGAAAACTGACAATTTTGTGATTTTGAGGTAAAGCTAAGCCTAATGTAATATTTGAAAAATTACAATAAAATATTATTTTGCTGTATAACCTGTAGTAAAGGTCTGTGCAGGACATTAAAGAAATGAATAGAATGGAGTCACAGAATGTTTTACAAAGATGGTGACCCTTTCTTGAATTTAGTCTTGAAGAATATGTGGAATCTAATAACAGAGGGGACATCAAAAAGGAGAATTTATGCAAAGGTCCTGCAGCACATACCTGGACACACCTGAAGAAATGTAGTTAATTTGGCAAGGTGAGAACCATCAGGCTAGAGAAGGAGGAAGGACTCTGTCATCAAAGTCCTCTGAGGAGGATCCTTTGAACAGGTTTACCTTGGAAACTGATAAAACTATAATAGCTACATTCATTTGTTACTAATGTGTTCCAGATACCATTAGATACTTTAGCTGCTTTAGCTTTTGATCCTTACAACAAACACAATGTTAGAGTTTGTTCTTTAAAACATCATTCTCCAAATCTGGAAATCAGATTGGAACAAAGCGAGGCTGGAGGTTCTTTGGGGAGGTAACAGACATAAATTTTCATCTCTTCTTGTCTCTTGGCTTTATTCTGTGTGCTTGAAAAATACTCTAGCTCTTTACATTATTGACTAAGGCATGCTTTGATTGTGGTGTCTGTCCATCACCCAACTCACTGCTTAATGAGGGCTTGCAGGTCAGCTTTGACTGTTCCTCCATAGAGAGGCTGCTCCTCAGGACTCACCCTGCCTTTATAACATGAACTAGTTCTTTCAAACTGGATCATTTAGTGACACAGAGCACACTGGCATTCTCTTCTGAGCCTTTACTCTAGCATTCATATATGTCCAGAAAATCTTCCTTCTTGCTTATCTTGACTGGTTGAAATTTTGTCTAATCCCCTGGGTCTGCTCCAATATAGTCCTTCCTGATGAGACCTACTGGATACTACCAGGAGTGACCTCTCCCTCCAATGACACCCCAAGATCTGGTATCTTCCACTATAACTAGTTGGATGCTGGTAATAGTATTTCCTATGATTTTATAAAGACCTTGAAATGTGAGAACTCTGTGTAAACTCTTTGTTTCCCTGACAATGTCCTTTCCACCTGACAAATGTAGAAGAGAAAATAAGGTAATTGGAAAGTGATTTATTTTTAACATTAAAAGGAAACATTTACTTTAATGTTTCTTTGATACTTATAATAAATGCCCATTTTACTTTGATACAAGATTTATCTAGTTTGCTTTACTGGAGTTGATATATTACTTTTAATGGATGAATTAAAAGAATTAATGCCTTGATTCAAGGTGCTTATGTAATAGTTGGTCTGATAATAAATGAGGAAATATGTTGTTTCAATATAAGAATTCTAAATTTGATATATTGTACTTTAAAAAATATCACCCCATTTACTCTAAGAAATCTTGAACTTATTAAATTTCAAAACCAATGCAAGATAGAAGACTTCAAATGACATTCTCTGTTTTTCCAGAATTAATTTTTATTTGTTTTAAATTGACAGATAAAATTGGGTGTATTTCTTTTTTACAATAGAGTGTTTTGAAGTGTGTATACACTATGTATACATAGTGTGTATACAGACATTGTGAAATGTGTCAACCTAGTTAATTAACATATACATTATCTCTTACAGTTATTGTTTTTATGCTGAAAATACTTTTCATTCACTCAGCATTTTTAAGGAATACAACATATCATCAATAGCAACAATCACCATGTTTTATAGCCCATCTCTTGAACTTATTCTACCTAATGGTAATTTTGTATTCTTTGACCAAACTCTCTCCAATCCACTGCCCCAACTTCCTCACTCCTGGTAATCACCATTCCATTCTCTACTTTTAGAGGTCAGCTATTTCAGATTCTTCATAGGAGTGAGGTCATTATGGTATTTGTCTTTCTGGGCCTGGATTATTTCACTTAGCACAATGTCCTCCAGGTTCATCCATGTTGTTACAAATGAAAGGATTTTATTCTTTTATTTTTAAGACTAAATAGTATTCCTCTGTGTGTGTCCTATATTTTCTTTATACATTCTTCCATAGGTAGATATAAGATGATTTCACCTCTTGGCTATTGTAAACATGGGAGTGCAGAGTTCTCTCTAATATAAACTGATTTTATTTCCGTTAGATATGTACCCAATGGTAGGATTGCTGAATTGCTGAATTTAGTTTTAATTTTTTGAGGAATTTTATGAATTCTATAATGGCTACACTAAGTTACATCATCTCTTTTTATTAGAATTTAATGTGAGCACAAACATTATTTCAAACTGCCAGTTCATATTTTAAAATGCAAACACATGCTTAAATACATTTAATATCAAAAATGACTAAAAGATTAATTTTCTTCCAGAAGTCTTTCAATCCAGCTGTAAAAATCAAGTAAAGAAATTCAGTATACTAATGAAACTTGAGGTGAAACTCATGGAATTTGAAACTTGCCCTCCCCCCACCTTAGGTATCTGACATACCTTGTATCATCTGACATACCTATGAATAAGGTTATTCTTCCACAGAAAGAAATGCTAGCTCTCCTAATAGGAGCCTGAAAACAAAGTTTTAGAAGAAGATAACTGACATAAATTCAAGTGAGACAATTTATAAAAACAAAACTGCCTGATACCTAATTATGGTGATATGCATCTTTTTTCACATAAAATGTTATTAATGATATTCAGTCTAATTTACAAAGACATCTGGCTAAAATGATACACTAAGTGCAATCATGAGTAAAGAGATTAGATCTTGAATCTATTTTAATGCTTTGGCACTTTCAGAATTTGAATTTGTGTGTTAGGAAAGGTTTCAAAGTTGAGATAAGAAGACAAAAATTATGAATAGTAAATAATCAATTCCATATATTTTATTTAAATGATCAATAAGAACTAATTACTTGAATTATTTCATTTTTGTTGGCTAAAATAGTAAAAGTAATAATATTCTACAAAGTATTAAATATTAATACAGCCAATTTAAACAAAGAGAAGTTGCTGAAAAATTCTGGCAGTTAAAATACTACCCTTTCTTTTAGTTAAAGATTATGCAATGATAGGAAAATATATTATAACACAGAAATGAGTGTTTCACACTAACACTGTACTTCTATTTTTAATCTTCTATTATTTCCTTCTCTCTGTCAAATAATGCAATGTTGATAATGTTGGTGCCAGGTTACATGTATGGATAAAGAACATCATTTTATCAGTCTTACAATGAAAATAAGCTATTATGAACTGGGAGTTCACTTAAGTTTTAAGTGAGTTCTTTAGAAAGTTGCTATTAATATGCATATGTTTATTTTCACTTACTTCAAACAAAAACTGCTATCAAACTATTGAGATGACTAAATATATCTGAAAGAGACCAAGAATTTGTTAATAGGTCACCTATTTGCATACTCAGGCCAACTACAGATTTTTAGCATTCCACATGATATCTATCATGACAATATGCAATGGGGTATACCTATGGTTTGAATAGCATTTAACACTAAATTATCATCTTTCTGAGGTTAACAGTTTACAGGGGAAAGAACATTTTCAAGTTCACTAAAAGGCAGCAAGGTGTTCCAAACTCAGAAGTCTCTGTTTTGACCCTGAGGTTTCATTTTCTATTTTTGATTGATCAATATTTTTGTCCAGAACTTTTCACTTTATTCAAGTTCAGATATCAAGTTCATTGCTCCAAATCTGTGCTTGAAAAGATATAATCCATTTGACTTGAACTCCATCAACTTTTTTCTCACCCAAATCATGCATTATCCTTGCCCTATGTGCTCCATTTTTGCAAGAAGGGACATTTGCCTTCATAACAAGGGGACTCTATATGTGCTTTTAATTCATTTTTCTTTACTAATATGAGAGTTTTGCTCACTCAAAAATCTCAGAGACAGTGTTTCACCAAGTAAAATTTTCCTTCTTGCGAATCATCAAACTATTCCTACTAACTTGCTTTTTTCCCTCAACCCTAGAACGATAGACCAAACTTCCTTAATATTAAAATAGAAAGAGAAGAAGGACTGACAGAAAGAGAGATGCAGGGGGAAGAGGAAGGAGGTAGGAGAGAGAAAGACAGGAAAAAAGGAAAAAGGGAAGGAAGGAAGATGGAGAGAATAAGAAAGGAAGGAAGGAAAGAAAGAAGAAAGGGTTGGGTGCAGTGGTGCATGTCTGTAATCCCAGTGGCTCTGCAGGCTGAGGCAGGAGGATGACGAGTTCAAAGCCAGTCTCAGCAAAAGTGAGGCGCTAAACAACTCTGTGAGACCCTGTCGAGTGCCCCTGAGTTCAATCCCGGGTATCCCCCGCTTTCTCTCTCTCACACACACATACACACACACACACAAAGAAGAAAGAAGAAAAAAGGAATGAAAGGAGGAGAGAAAGAGGAAAGGAATTCTATTCTTGATTTTTCTAACTTTCACCCCCTTTGAAGACATGGTTCATGAAAGAATATTATTATGCATGTGTGTTCTTCATTCCAATTCCCATTATCTGTCTTAACTTACTGGACACTGACTTCCATCCCCAAAATCATTGAATTGGTTCACTCAAAGGTCACCAGTGGTTTCCTTAGTAGTAAAGTCCTAGAGATCCTCCCTCATAATCCTCTCTCAAGCTACAATTGAACTCCTTTCCCTAGAAAGCTCTAACTTCTACCACACTCTCTCCTGTCTGCTGTCTATCTCTGGTCCCAACCAAGTTGTCTTCCTTATATTTCTATTTTCACTTTCCATGGTGAAGAGTTTCTACGCTGGGATGGAATGAGAGGATGGAAAAGTTCGAGGAGGCAAGCTGTGTGTACACAGAGGAAATGTCACTGAGATATGGAGTTTGAATATTAGAAAGAAGTACCTCCTTTGTCTTCCATTTAATCTGAAATGTGATATTCTTGTATCAAAGATGATAGAGAACATAGCTTGAAAGTAGAGTTAAAGGACTGTATAGATGGAGGGAAGGGTGGGAGGGGAGGGGGGGAAGGGAAAAAATGGCAGAATGAATCAAACAACATTACCCTATGTAAATTTACAAATGGTATGCCTTTACGCCATGTACAAACAGAGAAACAACATGTATCCCATTTGTTTACAATAAAAAAAAAAAAAGAAAGTAGAGTTAAGGGAAGTGGAAAAAACTTTATCCTCCCCATGAATAGAAAAAAGTTAATCAAGAAAATATGATTGCTAAGAAGTCTTGAATGCCTGATTTAGGTTGGAAGGCATGACATCTTGGTAGTAATGACCTACAACACTGAGTAGTATTTTCAGTAGCAATGTGCACAATTTCAGATAGACACAGAAACATGGTTAGATTGATCTTTATGAGATATTCCTTCACTGAATGCATTAGAAGGACAAGACTGGAGGAAATTAAGAGTATTTGTGACCTAAAGTGTTTTGTGTCCTGCAATTCCCTCAGTGCTTGACTAGGATTCTGCTGAGTAATAAAGATGTTTGCAAAGTCTCATCTCATTGGGAATTTGGGTTGTAGGCTTTCCTTCCTTGCTTGCTTAATATGTGTAGGTTAACTATTAATATTTTATGTGTTTTCCCTAAAAACAGGGGGTCTTAACAGAACCAGGGTTAAAACATAAAAACCAGACTTTTAATGGAACAGTGACTTCAGATTTAGTCATTTGTAATGAAACTCTGAGTAACCAAGAATGATATGAGAAAATACAAAAACAGATTCTAGCTGCCAATCCCTGTTGACTGCTCTTAGATGACCTGAAGCACACAGGCAAATAACTCCAACCCCATCAGGAATGATTAACAGAAACAGAAGAAATAAAGAAAATAGAGTTCCTACAGTTAAAACACCTAAGGGCAATGCTTATTTAATTAATAAAAAGTCATGACATCCTGACCCAGAGGGATGCCTCTTAAGCCCCTGGATATAGACCCTCCTTTCCCTCCCATGGGATATTTAGATATAAAATCAGGACATGTTATAGTCTGGTTTGAAGGTAAACATACAAGAGTACAAGATATTCCATTTCTTAAAAGATTAGGATTTACTAAATGCTGTAAATACTATTGGCCACCTATCCCCTGGAGAGAAGTTCCTCAACGTTAAGTTCACACAGTATAAGATGATATCATATTATTGTTAGCTTAAAATATCTAGCACTTATTAACCACAGCAGTAGCCACACAACTGACATTTACTCAACCCTGCTGAACTTGCCTTAACCTTTATGATTAGTTAAGCAACATTAATACATTGTATTGTTTAGTTAGGTTATCGCAAGTAAGCAATTACTAAGAATAATTAGAATACTTCATTGTCTAGTCTAATAATGATTATACAAGATATCTTTTTTGTGATCTTTTCCTGTTCTGGAAAAATGTGTAACTGTCAACCTTTTAATGTATAAAAAGCTGGCTGGAAAAAATAAAATTTAGAACTTAGCATCCATTCCTTGAGTCTGTGTTGCTTTGTTCTCCACCACACCTACTGTTGCCTACTTCCTCACCTAAGACCGCCACGACCCCTGGTAGGGCTGGACCCCAGCACTAAAGCAACTGAATGTTTTACTGTTGATGTAATGACTCCTCCAATGCCTGTCCTGCCCATGAGAGGAACAGATATGGGTGTAATGATCAACATTGTCCCCCAAATGCAGGCAAGGATGGGCATGTTGTGTGTGTGCATTAATTAAAAGCATTTACAAAATGCAAGACTGGTCCTTTCTGCAAGTATGATCTCTCTACTATTTTATCACCATATCACATCAAGGGGAGAGCTTTGAGACTGTTTACTTTATGACTAAAAATGTTATTTTATCCTAACATAAGACAAAACATTTTGACTGTCAGAGATAAGGAGATATATTTGTTTCTACAGAGCTCCTTAAGAGAACATCTTTTTCTCTTTCCTGAAACCCCTTTGATTTTAATAATTTTCACTTTCAAACACTTACTTTGTTGTGTTGGTTAAGACTCCCATGTGTGTTTAAATCTGAATTCTGTCCTCTGTATACAATATCTTATTGGTCACCATCAGATAAAACTCTTCTAAGTTGAAAATATTATGACATTTAATTGTGCTCTTTACTATTGCATCTTATACAAAATTGTTTTTAGTTTTATTATTCTTATATGTTTGTTTCTTAACTCTTTGGACAGGGAGGGGGTGATGCTAGGAATAGAACCCAGGGCCTTGAGTGTGCTGGGCAAGTACTATACCACTGAGCTACATCTCTAACCCATTTCTTAACTCTTTAATGATTTCAATATCTTTCAGTCAGCTCTTTCCCAGGCTTCTAACATCATTATCATAGAAAATAATATTCCACAAAAGCTCTGTTTAAGATGCTGGGAGAATCTTCACATCATTTGCATATCATCTAAGCAATAGCTACATTTCTGTTTCATTCTTTACTTTGAAACCTTGCTGCCAATTTGCTTATATCTTTTTTCTCTTGATTTCACATGTCTAAAATAGATTCATTTGGTACAACTTCAGTGTCTAGTTACATCACATAGCATTATTTAACTTTTGGTGGTAACTCCTTGAAGCCAGGATTCTTTTTAGAGTTAATGAACACGTAAAGGGAGTGAACATTTGAGAGTCAGCAGAAAGTGCAGGTTGAGGGTACACAGTGGCATTAGACGTAGCTGCCATGGGTCCCTCCTTCCTAGCCACCGGGGTGCAAAGGGAACACCACTTCCTTTTCCATTGTCTGCTCCTACTTCTCCTCTAAAGGGCTTTGTGATATTGCAGGGGAGTGATATCATGAGTTCCAATTAAGGAAATATTAGTTGGTGTGCTCTAGGCTTGACAAAGCATAGGACAGAAAAATTTCTAAGCTTTCAATAATTTGTTCCTGTTTACAGTACCATATCAGTGACCGAGATTTGATTAGGCTGTTATTGGACATCTCTTAGTAAATCAGGCATACTTATCAAATTTGGGGGCCCAGTGGGAGCTGGAACACATTAATAAAACTTATCATGAATGTTCATAAAAAACAAGGCACAGGAAAGTTACCTATTTCAAAAGGACAGGATGTTCTCCTTCCTTAAAGGCTTCATGGCCCACTAGACTGAACAGAAATCTCAATGGAGCAATTCTGGGCTCTGTGTGATCCAACCACCCAAGGTCTTCATCTTACCTCCTGCTTTAACCAGCATAAATCTTTCATTCCAGAAAGGCCAACCTACTCCTTCTCTCTGAACTGCAGGGGGGAACAATATCTAGAACTTCTATTTTTTAAGCTAGAAGTAAGTGACTTGACATGAAATCATGTTTAAGGAAACAATATCTGTAGGAAATCACAATACTTTTTAATGACTTTAACTTTAAAAAACAATTCTCAGGGTTAAAATCAAAGCATGACCCAAAGTTGTTATTTCACTTGATGTGATATAATTTTAGGCTTAAAGATAAATTTTCAACTAAAGAATTTATTACTTTTATGATTTTTATGAGATTCTCATGATTACCTTGCTATACCTGGGTTTGTTTTTTTCAGAATGTGATGACATTTCCACCAACACATCATGTTTTATTCTAACAGGAGCCACTATTTGCTCATTATTTTACATGGAATAAAAGCAACTTTCTTAGGCTATTTTAGAATATTTAGAACATTTTTCTGCATTTGGCTAACATCTCTTTCTTCTTTTACTTAAGGAAAAATGGATTATTTGGAACCTATGGGTGATAACCCTGGGAAGTTTCATTTTCTATTCTACAACTACTTTTTATATCAGGGAGATCTAAGGGAATCTAGGACTTTTCACTTTGAGGAAACTTTCAATAAGAGTTTGTACTGTAAACATGGAAATGATCTTCCTATGTTGTTAAGGGAAATAAAAAAGATAAAAACAACATTTTTGATCTTCATATACTTATTGTTAAGCATATTCAGTTCAAATTTATTTATTGTGCACCTAATATGTGCTGGACACTAATTAGGACACAGAAACAGAGTAGGAACAAAATAAAGCCCTTCTACTAACAAAGTGCATGTTCTAGTGAATGTGTTCCAGACTTTGGGAAATGCTAGAAGTCAAACCATTCTGTGCCAATGGGGGCACTACCCATGCTTTGACCAACAGTGGTGATGTTCATCATGTCAAGATGTTCTTGGAAGAGTCAATCTTAAAATGTCCTTGGAAAAGATCAGTCTGAGAATCACATATGAGAATTTAGAAACTGTGACTAAAAGTTCTCTTTTCTCTTTGACTATAATTCACTTTAGACCAGATTGTAAATCTGAATATGTCTAGAGAAATTTTTTGTGTTAGGGATGGTGGCCACCTTCCCTAGTGAAAACCAAAGTAGTTTTCTAAGACTTAAGTACAAAGTACAGCTGGGCGTGGTAGTGCATACAGGTAATCCCAGTGGTTCAGGAGGCTGAGGCAAGAGTGTTATGAGTTCAAAGCCAGCTTCAGCAAAAGCAGAGCACTAAGCAACTCAGTGCTAAGTGTCTCAGTGTCTCGAAATAAAATACAAGGCTGGAGATGTGGCTCACTGGCTGAAATGCCCCTGAATTCAATCCCCATTACCCACCATCCCCCAAATAGATAGGCTGATCTGGGCTACAAAGGAGTCATACTTGCTCTGTCCTTGCTACTGCTGTTACTAAGAATCAAGTAAATCTTGAGAAAAGCACAAGTTCAAGAGATCACAGGGGGAACTTATGAGGTGGCATAGGCTTTATAATACCTGGTAGGAGTGGTGACCTCCATTAGGTCAGAACAATGGTATTTGAAAGTCATCATGCCAAGAAGCAGTGATATTCAAAAGGGCAATGGAGGACATGGTAAGGATGTGGGCCTCACGAGCAGGTAGGGAGAAAGGGACTTTAGATACTGGTTCATGATTAGCCCATGAATACTACCAGATCCAAGGAGGTGGGAAGACACTGAACAGTTCCAATAATAAAGCAAGACGGGTCACAGGCCTTCAAAGACTAGAAAGATGTACCATCATTTTAACAATGTCTACCTCAGAGAGCTTTTTATGAGTGCCTTTTCTTTTTCTGTATTTCCCAAATTACTTAGGGAGGACTTCTAATGCTTTCTTAGAATGCAGATTATTTTAAGAAAAATGTCTGCACTACAAAGTCCTACATATGACATCTGACATCTATCCCTAAGCAAGGGCTGCTGAACCTCTTGACAAGCACTTACTAAGAGGCATTTGAAGAAATACCTAGCAAGTCATTCAGTGAAAGCCAAGGGTATACCAGTGAAGCAGGCAGAAACAGAAATGACCCATCAATTCTCACACAGAAGCCCACGGCTACTCATGTTATAGTTTAAATATTAGGTGTTCTCCAAAAAGTAGTGTGTGAGATGATGTAAGAAAGTTTAGAGGTGAAATGATTGGGTTACAAGAGCCTTAACCTAATCAGTGTTAATCCCTGAATAGGGATTAATAACTGGTTGGTAACTGTAGGCAGGTAGGGTGTGGCTGCAGGAGATGGGTAACTTGAGAGTGTGCCTTTGTGGTATATATTTTGTGAGCTGAGCTTTAGTCCCTCTCTATCTGCTTTCTGGTGGCCATGTCCTGAACCACTTTCCTCCAGCACATGCTTCTGTCATGATGTTCTGCCACACTTGGGCCCAGAGCTATGGAGCCAGTCATCTATGGACTTAGATCTCTGAAACCAAGAACCTCCAAATAAACATTTAATTCTCCAAAATTATTGTTATAGGGTCTTTCTGTCACAGTGGTGAAAAATGTTTTCATAGATGATGCTCAGCGAAGGAAGTATCATATGTCAGGTCTGTGGAAATAGGTGAGTGACCCTGGCAGTCTGAAAACCTGACACTTCCTCTACCCAGGGCCATTCAGTAGAATCAATGACACTTGGCAGATCCTCCTCCAAAAATCTGGTTTAAATCAAAAGAACAGTTATTGACAGAAAATGACACTAAATAAAGGTTTATAAGGAAGAAAAAAGCAAATAGACCAACCAGCCATTATAAGACTTAGGTGATACCATAAAATGATTTTACAAATGAGTTGTGGATTTCAAATGTATTTAAGCATGTGCTTGCATTTTAAAATATGGACTGGCAGTTAAGAATAGTTCAGCTAATTAAAAGTTCTCTGGTCTCAGTAGGAGTGTTCAAGTTCCACAAGAGAAAAGGCAGAAAGTATAATTAGGTTTCCAACTACTCTCTGTATTTTCCTTAACTGTTGGTAACTCAAATAAAAAATAATTTTAAAATAACCCCCATCAGGTAAGAATGAAAGAGGGTGCAAAATTCTGGGATTTGCTTTTATAGGTGCACTTTCTGGCCAGAACAAACCAAAAGGAGAATCAGAGTACCTGCTGCAACTCTAGTAGATATACTGTGTTGACCTCACATCAGGAACATCAGGTATGAATCTCAGATCTACTCCCCATCTCTGCTCAGAATCTTGGCCTACAATTTTCACTGTAAAGTAGATATTTGCTGGAACTGAATGTGTTTATGTTTTGAAATCAGATGTGTCTGGGTTTTAATACTGGATCTTATTAACTTTATGATCTGAGATTCAGCTTTTTTTATCTACTACTTCATGCAATTTCCTTTTTTAAGATTGAATGACATAAAAAGGGGAATGAAGATAAGGGGGAACGGGAAGAGGAAAGGCAGACTTTCCTATGTTCATATACGAACACACAAGCAGTGTAACTCCACATCATGTACAACCACAAGAATGGTAGCCTAATTAGAAAAAGGTATATTCAATGTATGTATAATATGCAAAATATACTGTACTGTCATGTATATCTAAAAAGAACAAATAAAAAAAGATTGAACATAAATATGGTGCTTGGCACATAGTTGATATTCAGTAAATGTGAGCTTTCTTGTTCCCTTTCCACATAAATAAATGAAGTAGGAGAAATACAATTCAGCATGGTACCTGGGGGCACCCCACTAATTAATGTTCATGCATGATAGTTCTTTTCACTGCAACTGTATCAACATGAGTAATGGAGGTAGGAAGAAAAGATAGTCAAGTTCAAACCAGAAAGAATCCTCTATCAACAGTAAAGAGGACCAGAAACATTGGCAGTTTGGGGGTAATATCCCCTATTTTCATAACAGAAACCTCAATGTATGAACTTCAGAAAGACCTTTCCATACATTCCGGGTTTGGAGTTTTAGGTGTATACAGCACCTGCATAATTACCCTAATCCATGAAAATAATAGTTACTTGCTCCATGATGGAAATATGGTATTTAAATGCAAATGCAAACCAATAAATAAATAAGAGAGGGAGAGAAAGAAAATAGTATGACTAGTTAATGTATTAAGACAGTTGTTCCCTATGTCTGGATGTGACTGGATAGCACTCACTGGTATCGATTACTTTGAATGTCAGACTTCACAGACCAACATTTGTAGACTTTTCACTTTGTGCCTTGCATTCCCAAGGATCAGGGACCACCAAGAGAGAGATTTCTGGTGATATTAAATGTACAAGAGATAGTAAGTAGTATCTATTATCTTAAAACTAGTTTAAATTAATTGCTCTTGTTAGAAGTGAACTTAAAGTCTCTTGTCCATGATTTATTGTATATTATCATCAGTGTTAAATGATGCTGTAAAAACTCAGAATGTTTTAATATAATGCTTTGTTAGAACTAGAACAATAATAATGAAGTCACTTTTATTTCTTTCCTATTGACATGATAGACCATAGAATAAAAAACAAATGTAAGTTTTTATAGGCCCCTAAGTTATTGGTAATATTTGCAAGAATATTTTTTCAAATTTATTTTTTCTTATATACAACACCAGGATACACCCTGACATTATCACAAAGGTGTGGAACTCAACCCACTCCAATTCAATCCCTAGCACTCCCCCACCATTCCCCTCCCTTCTCTCCACTGAGCTTTCTTCAAAACACTTACAGTTTACTCACCGGGCTACATTCATGCAGGCACGTATGAAAGTTTATTCTGATTCATTCCACCATTTTTCCCTTTCTGCAAAGGTATTTTAAATGCTTCTATATTCTTTCTGTCGAAGTAAGATTGTTGTTTGAAACAATTTGAAGAACACACAGAAAATAATTTTAAAACTTTACTATAATACATATGATGAAGTTTGCAGGAAATGACTCCAAATGCCTTTAAATGTTCCCAGAATGCAGTAGATAAATGTTACATTAATTCCAAGAAAATTAACTGCATTTTTCCAAAACATTGCAGTGGTCACATGGAGCCTTGTCTATCTCATGATAGCCAATCATCTATGAAAAAGAAGACCTGAAATAACTGTTCAAAAGGGAGCAGGTATACAGGGTAGAGACTTGCATACCAAGGTTCTACTTCAAGAATTTTGTGTGAATTTGGATGATCCCAAGTTTCTGTTGATTTTCCAATTGTAAAGTGACTAAACATTTGTCTGGCTACTGCATGATATTGATATGAATACAAAAAAAAAGTTTATTTGAAATGGTTTAGCAAAGCATAAAATGCTTAGCAAGTTCAAAACATTGTCAAGAAGAACACAAACATTCTATTCTTTCTCAGTGCTGATGCACCAATGTTCTTAGGACCATGACCTCACCAACTGTCTAACCACATCTGTAATATACAGAGACCATTTATAGTGGAGTTTTATTAAATTAACTAACAGAATTTAGGTTGTTTTCTTTAGAAGATTTGTGGCAGTTTTGAAAGGCAAATAATAGAATCTCTCTATAATGATGGAAACATGGATTGATTTAATTCTTTCAGTGACAATTAAGTTACTCAATTCAGTTGCTAATGCTCCAGTGAAACACTGAGTTGAGTTGCTTGAATCTTGAATTTCACTGCTATTTTTATGACAGATATTGCTTCTAGAGGAAGACATTTTGCAATTATTTGAAATTAAGATTTTATCCTGGATAAATCCACATTAATACTTTTTGTTACTTTTCTACTTGCACATCTTTTAACACTGGATTTAGTTAGATAATGAATGATCCACTTAAAAATTCTTTCTTCTTACTTTTTCCTTTTTACTTAGGGGAGTGCAAACAGAATGGTTGGTTATGATGACCTTGATATATCACTTCAGCAAATTCCCATTAGTAAAAAATAAAGTGATTATTAAAAATTTATTGACTTTTTCATGTCACTCAATGACTGGAGAGAATGGCTATTTTCTGTCCTTATGTTTCTTAGACCAAACTAATGTGATGAGAAATATGTGAAATAAAAAATAAAATATAATTAAATGAAGTAGTAAGCATGTTGTTAAGGATAGCACAAACATCCTATCCTATAAGAATATTCTTACAATTTATGTCAAAGAAAAGCCAATGGGAGATGAAGCTTCATGGAATAGGTGTTTGAAGGGTAGTAAAAAATTACGTGTACTTTTAAAAGAGTACAATTCAGCTACCTGTAAAAAGTTAAAAAGAATCTGGTCAATTTGAAATCAAAGCAAGATTCCAGTCTTCTTGCATGTAACCTTATAAAACATACTATTAACATTTTTTTCAGATGAAGGGGGAAAAAAGACAGAGGACCTAGGGCCCATAGTCAGGATATACCTGAATAAGGATTCAAGTTCAAGTGTGTCTGTGAAGTCCATGAGTATCTTCAATGCCAGGATGCTTCTCAAGGAAGGCTAGAAACTTAAGAAGCATGGGGTGAATGATGGAGAGAAACAAGTAGAAACACAGAAATATGTAATGTTCAATCATCACTGGGGTCCTAGTGAGACTCATTTCCAATCCTGGTACTCATATGCCTCAATTTGGTCAGCACTACTTCCAGAGCTTGGCAAAGATGGCCCGTTAAGTGAGTGGCAGTCAGGATCACAAATGAGTCAGGTGACATTAAGAAGTTACTGATTTTTGTTGATAATTTTGTGCAAGTTGTGGAAGACAAATACTGCAAACAATTTAGAAGATAGTAGGACTTATCATGAGAAGGCAAGTTTAAAAGACAAGTGAATTCAGTAAAGTACCAGGTTACAAGATCAATGCTCATAAATCCAATGCATTTTTATACATAAGTGATGAATCTTCAGAAAGAGAAATTAGGAAAACTACCCCATTCACAATAGCATCGAAAAAAATAAAATACTTGGGAATCAATCTCACAAAAGAGGTGAAAGACCTCTACAATGAGAACTACAGAACACTAAAGAAAGAAATTAAAGAAAACCTTAGAAGATGGAAAGATCTCCCATGTTCCTGGATAGGCAGAATTAATATCGTCAAAATGGCTATACTACCTAAAGTGCTATACAGATTCAATGCAATTCCAATTAAAATCCCAATGATGTACCTTGCAGAAATAGAGCAAGCAATTATGAAATTCATCTGGAAGAATAAAAAACCTAGAATAGCTAAAGCAATCCTCAGTAGCAAGAGCGAAGCAGGGGGTATTGCAATACCAGATCTTCAACTCTACTACAAAGCAATAGTAACAAAAACGGCATGGTATTGGTACCAAAATAGACAGGTAGATCAATGGTACAGAATAGAGGACATGGACACAAACCCAAATAAATACAATTTTCTCATACTAGACAAAGGTTCCAACAATATGCAATGGAGAAAAGATAGCCTCTTCAACAAATGGTGCTGGGAAAACTGGAAAACCATATGCAATAGAATGAAATTAAACCCCTATCTCTCACCCTACACAAAACTCAACTCAAAATGGATCAAGGACCTTGGAATCAGACCAGAGACCCTGCATCTTATAGAAGAAAAAGTAGGTCCAAATCTTCAACTTGTTGGCTCAGGATCAGATTTCCTTAACAGGACACCCATAGCACAAGAAATAAAAGCAAGAATCAACAACTGGGATAGATTCAAACTTAAAAGCTTTCTCTCAGCAAAGGAAACTATCAGAAATGTGAAGAGAGAGCCTACAGAGTGGGAGAATATCTTTGCCAACCATACCTCAGATAGAGCGCTAATTTCCAGAATCTATAAAGAACTCAAAAAACTCTACACGAAGAATACAAATAACCCAATCAACAAATGGGCTAAGAAAATGAACAGACACTTCACAGAAGAAGATGTACAAGTAATCAACAGATATATGAAAAAATGTTCAACATCCCTAGTAATAAGGGAAATGCAAATCAAAACTACCCTAAGATTTCATCTCACCCCAATTAGAATGGCGATTATCAAGAATACAAGCAACAATAGGTGTTGGCGAGGATGTGGTGAAAAAGGAACACTCATACATTGCTGGTGGGGTTGCAAATTAGTGCAGCCACTCTGGAAAGCAGTGTGGAGATTCCTCAGAAAGCTTGGAATGGAAACACCATTTGACCCAGCTATCCCACTCCTTGGCCTATACCCAAAGGACTTAAAATCAGCATACTACAGAGATACAGCCACATCAATGTTCATTGCTCTCAATTCACCATAGCCAGATTGTGGAACCAACCTAGATGCCCTTCAGTTGATGAATGGATAAAGAAACTGTGGCATATTTATACAATGGAATATTACTCCGCAATGAAGAATGATAAAATGATGGCATTTGTAGGCAAATGGTCGAAATTGGAGAATATCATGCTAAGTGAGATAAGCCAATCTCAAAAAACTAAAGGTCGAATGATCTCGCTGATAAGCGGATGAGGACATATAATGGGGGGTGGGAGGGGCTAGCATTAGGTTTAGGGTTAGGTTTAGAGTTAGGCTAAGGACAGCGGCAAGAATGAAGGAAAGAAGGACTGTGTAGAGGGAAAAGAGGGGTGGGAGGGGTGGGGGGAGGGGAAAAATAAACATCATTACCCCATGTAAATGTAAAAAAAAAAAAAAAAAAAGGAACTCTTAAAAAAAAAAATAAATAAATAAATAAAAAAAAAAAGACAAGGAAATACAGATACAGGAGATTTTTGCATTAATGACCCCAATTTTCTCACACATACACCTGCATCTATACCCTTATATAATACTTCCCTACATAAGCTTTGGACTTTTTCAGATATGAGACAACAGTGAAAGCAGCACAAACAAAAATTCATGAAAACATGAAATTTTGGAGTCCTGAAAATATTGTGATAACAGCTAGTGCTAGAAGACCGTAAAAAAAATGAGAAATAACTACCTGAAAGCCTACCATACAGATATGCCAAAAATATGGATCATCCACTCACAGTTGGCTATAGTATATCAGAGAGCAAAGTAGGCAACAGCCAAACAGACCCACGCCAGCAAAGAATACCCATGGATCCACAGAATAGCATGTCAAATGAATTTTTTTTTTACTTTTTAAGTTAAAATGACTATTTGAGCTTTTGGGGTAGCTTACTGTACAGCAGAATCTGTTTGATATGACAGAATAATTTTTCAGGCAATTAGTAAACTAAGCAAAAATTTTTGCACCCAAGAGAAAAAGTTATCTGTTCTTTGTTGCCCACTTAGTACTAAGGGACCCAGTAGGATCGAAATGTATAAGGGACTGTGGGGTGTCCAGGTACAAAAGGTGTGACAGTCTCACAAAATCTCATACCTCAGAAGAGCGGAGTTTCTAATGAAGAAAATTAGTGAATGCTATAATGCAAAAAATATTTATCTATACTACAGAAATTTGGGGAAAATTAAGAAAATAATGAAAAAATTATAATTGAGGTGTATTATAAAACACATAAGTAAATGTTTCCAAAAAGTAAAGCAAGACAAATAAGCAGGCAAATAATGCTACAAAACTACAAACATAAATACTGTTTTTCAGCATTGAACTTAAAGAACTGTCAATATTTTTAGTTTATTTTTTTCTTCTGTATTTACTTCTTATAAATTTTTTTGGTATCTTGTAAGTTATCTTTGGGGTATTATAAAAGAAGAACACTACCAGCATAATTTTAGAAAAAAGGTAAGATTAATTTCAAGAAAAATGTATTAATATTTTTCTCTCTGAATTTCTGTGATGCATTCTTATGACGCTTGGAAAAAGTCTCAGAGCTAGTTATCAGCTTCTGAAAGAAGCATCTTAGACTTAGAAGCATCTTAAAATTTGCTAGGCATACAGAAATAGCACACATTATTTCTTCCTTGCATTTTCAAATTGACCTAAGATAACAGGGTTAAGTCATCTAAGGCATCTTAAAAGTTGCTATTCAAAATATATGCAGCCAGGTACACTAATTCCAGTGACCTGGGGGGCTGAGGCAGGAGGATCCCAAGTTCAAGGCCAGTCTCAGCAATTCTGCAAGACCCTCAGCAACTTAGCATGACCCTGTCTCAGAATAGAAAAGGAAAAGGGGGGGCAGATGGGCTCAGTGGTAGAGTGTATTACGGTTTGGATGTACGGCATTCCCCAAGAACTCATGGGTGAGACAATGCAAGGTTTAGAGAAAAAATGATTGGGCTATGAGTGCTTTAATTCAATCAGTGAATTAATCCCCTCCACAGCAGTGGAAATAATACTTCTGAGTTTTGAATTTAGCAGACAGGGTTTAAATTCCAGTTCACTCATCCACTGAAAGACCTTATGATTGTGATAGATGGTTAATTATCTAATCGCTTCAGTCCTTAGTTGCATGATATGACAGTAAATTTAATGAAATGTCAGGGAACAAATCACCTTTAGTAAGCTATGGTTTTCACAAGCTGGTTGGGTCAGAAAACCAAGTGATCAGTAACAAAAGAGGAGGCATGACATTTTTTTTTTCCCCCAATATGAATAAACATCAAAAAATTTAGAATAACCAATGACTTTAGTTTTCTTCTAATGAAGTCTCATACTAGCAAAATCATTCCAAGTAATGGAGGTTCAACATTAATAGTATGAAAAGTCCAAAGATTTCTGAAAAAAGTTTATTTGAATTAAGTTCATATACTTTCTATGAGGACAGGGTGAAGGGAAATACTTGCAACTCAATTTTGAAAAAAAAAATATTACACATGAAAATACTGATTCCAAAGGTTACGAAAGAAATGTGAACATCTCAAACTAAGACATTATAATAACATATGTACTAATCTGACTTGAAGTAAATTATGGAAGGATACATTTTAATAAGAGGCACTTACATATTACCTATAGAAAAATTCTAAATAGCTACTTTCTATCACTTTACTGGCCCTAAAATTAGAAACAATTGTATGTATATAGTGCTACATGCTTTTAATCACTGTTACTAGGGAGGCTGAGACAGGAGGATCACAAGTTGGAGGCCAGTATCAATAATTTCTCAAGATTCTGTCTCTTAAAAAAAAGGGGGGTGGGTGGCTGTGTATGTAACTCAGTGGTAGACCACTTGTCTAGCATGTGTGAGGCCCAGTTGTAGAGCCTTCATGGTCAGAAAACATCCTCTTATCTCATGCTTACTGTGTTCCAAGAATGCTAAGGCACATGGATATTTTTCTCTGCCTGAAATGCTATCTCCTCTTCCTTTTCCTTCCCATATCCCCTCCCCGCCACACACACACTTTACCTATTTAGAGACTCCCACCCTGTCTGAAATTTCATAATCTGGACCCTAAATATCTCTATGGCTTCATGCCTTTATATTTCCCTGTACTCCTGCACTTCAGTATATGTAGAACAGTATATGTCAGTATATGTAGAACTGCATGAAATGACAAGAAGTCATTAAGTTCATTTCATTGCACTTATTGATTCATCTATTCAAATTTCTTATCCAAAATTTTTCTATCTGGTATTCATAAATCATAATTCATTCTTGTTGCTTGCTGCCGCTTTCGCTTGCCACTGACCAGCGGGACAAACGATACGTACTCTTCAGAGGTTCATGAAGCAGCTTCTCCTTTATTCAGATAACGCCCTCAATATATAAGCAGTCTCATGCATATGCAATTGTAACCAGATATGTCCATCCAAACCTATTAAAGGTCAAGCAATCACGAGTTCAAGCATACATGTAAGATATATCTGTCCATGTGCTAGGCGGCTGAATTATCATACAGCCAATGGTAAACGCTTCCTGTTTTTCTCAAGGCACATTCAACACGCCCTTTGGCTCTCTGCCAGTTGCCATCTTTGGATGCATGTGGCATAACCCTGGGCCCTGGGTCTCGCCCGCCACACATTTTTTTTTTTTTTTTTTTTTGGTGGGGGACAGAGTGGGGGACAGAAGATCAAACCAAAGGGCACTTTACCACTGAGCCACTTCCCCAGTCTTTTAAATATCTTATTTAGAGACAAGGTCTCTCTAAGTTGTGTGAGGCCTTCCTAAGTTGCTGAGGTTGGTTTTGAACTCACAATCCTCCTGCCTCATTCTCCTAAGACGCTGTTATTACAGGTATGTGCCACTGTGACTCAATTCTGATGGCATATATAACTCAAGTCTTCCCTAACCAATTAGGGAGAATCAGATTCACCTTCCACTCTGCTTTTTGTTCCTATTTTGTAAATGTTGTAACTATACTACAGTACAATTATGTTTGCATGTTTGGTTTCTCAACTATGTATGTGGTGAATGCTTTAAATACAAGCCTATTTATCATTTATCTTTTCCCTCTAGGTATCAAGGAAAATATCTTGGCAATAAATTCAATA
This sequence comes from Sciurus carolinensis, assembly GCF_902686445.1. NCBI lineage: Eukaryota > Metazoa > Chordata > Mammalia > Rodentia > Sciuridae > Sciurus > Sciurus carolinensis. The sequence goes on from NC_062224.1 coordinate 32,187,605, forward strand.
AATATTGGTTCTGAGTTCAATTGCCTTTAAGGAGAATATATCTGGGATAAACTTTGTTGACTTAAGCAGAACCAGGCTCACTACTTTATAGGCATGCTTGATACATACTTGATAATTTCAACAAAGAATATTGCATGCAGTGAAAATACAGTTCCATTTTATTAAATAAGAATATACAAATAATGGAATTTAAATATGTATATATACATTTTTTCAACCAAAGGTGGAGTCATATAGAAATGTCATATAAAAAAGAAAGAATAAAACTCAACAACTAATGTATGATTCTGTTAGTATCCCTTCTACTCTATTATAGCCATATCTGAAAAACATGGTAACTTCAAAGATTCTGGTTCCTACCTATATTCTAGTTAAAGTGTTTCTTAAAATAGGAACTTTTTTACATTATATATTTCTTATTCTAAGGATGCTCCTGATTTTTGTAGGAAACATTCTAGACCTGAAAAAAGGACCACAGAACTCACCATAAATAGGTGAGGCATGCTTAATCAAAACATGAGTGTATGAAGGCTTGCTGAAATGCTTGTGTGAAGAAAAGTCTAAGCCTGACCCAGCTTGAAGGTTTGACCTTAATCATGTCATAAAATGATTGTGGGCTTATCACTCCTCATGCCCAATTTTTACTTCATTTTTGAAAATTTCCTCTGTTCTGAAGGACCATCTAAGCTTGTCTAAAATCAAAGCTACTGAATATTGGTTGCTTTATATCTTCACTCCTTCCTGTAAGGGTTTTAGCACACCTACAAATAGCCAAGCTAAAATGAGAGTCATCTTGTACCCATCCTTCCCCACCCTGTATATCAGTGTAATTAACAAATCCAGACTCAATGTATTTCCAAACACCCACAAATTACTTCCTGTTCTTCATTCTACCATAAGGACCTAACTTACACTCTCAACATCTCTGACTGGCTAGGTATCCTCTCCAAACCATTATTCACAGGCTCCTTAGGAAGGCCCTTCAAAAATACATGTCTCAGTATGTAGCATCATTGAGAAAATAAATATTCCTATGGATAAATATTAGAATCAAGTCTAAAGACCCTTTGTAAGGATAACTGGACATCCTCCCATTCCATTTTGCTGAGAGCCCTGTGTTCCAGTTATGTCAGACTTTAATATCCATTTGTCGTCACTTTGTTAATTCACTTACTGAGTCAAGAACACATCAGTCGGGCTGGGGAGATAGCTCAGTTGGTAGAGTGCTTGCCTTGCAAGCACAAGGCCCTGGGTTCGATCCCCAGCACCGCAAAACACACACACACACACACACACACACACACACACACACATTAGGCAGGTGCTAAGAACTAAGAACACTCAACCTTGAACCTTCCCTGAAGAGTTCCATGCCATTAAACCCAAAAGGAAGTGATGTTAGTGTTAAAGAGTGAACTCCACATCTGATTCCCTAGGTCTAAATCCAGTCCCCACTCCAAACTCCACATCTGATTCCCCATTCCAAATCTATAATATGTATCCTTTGTAGGGTATTTATTATCTTTTCACTTGGAGTTGCCTGATTACTAAAGAGATGATTAATGAAAATACCTATGTCACATGGATTAAATGAGTTAATGCATGTAAAACAGTGACACAGGGTAGGCATAGCAAGCAAATTTGAAAGACACATCAGAATTACTGGCTAGAGGGGTACTTTTCAAACCATATACATGTGGAATTCTGATCATAGTGCTGATTCTGTTGCAATGACCCAACATGCATGTATGAATATTTTATATCTCTCAGATATATGCACAATATAAATTGTGAACAGAAATAGCCACAAGATAGGTTTCTTTGTTCATGCTTTTCCCCTCTTGGAAGAATTTTACTTATCTTTCAAAGTCCAATTTTAATATAATTTTCCAAGTACCTCTGTTGTGTTTCTATCTTATTAAAATAATTTTTTTAAATACTGGCTATATTGTATGATGGTTATTTGTATCACCACTGATTCTTTTGTTACTCTATGAACTATGATCAGAAGGCTCAAATACTTTGATTTCTCATTTTCTATTAACTTAATAAACATCATAGAGTGATAGTGAAGGTATTAGACTATAAGGACTCAAATTTCTTGCTGCTCTAAATATCATAAATTTTATTAAGAAACAATCTATGTATTAAAATTAATTGTTGCCTTTCTACAATAATTTTGGTAATACTAATAACCTGAAAAAAATGTTCATTCCCTCTGATAAAAAGAGAAAATCTAAGAATCTACATTAAGGAAATAAACAGAGCTATAATTTTTAAAAGATTATGAATAAGGATATTCAACAGAACATATTTAAGACTAATGAAACCTGGGAAGAGTCTAATTTACTATAAGAATCAAAATACTCTCACTAAATTAAGGCACAATCATGAGATGGATTATTATGAAACCAACCTAAAAGTTTTTTAGAATATATTAAGTGGCATGGGAAAGGTTTCCACTACAATTTTCAGTGAAGAAAAAAAAATAAAAGATATAAAAATGAATACAGATGTCCAGTAAATGGAATGAGGAATTCATAGACTGAGTTTTCCCCATTTTGAAAACACAGAGCAATGAAAGGTAACATAAAAAGAGGAAGCTAAACAGACATGTTATGTTTTAAAAAATGTAAACATTTCCTTGGATCAAAAATAGAGAAGCCTAAGTTAATAAATAGGACTGAAGTAAGATGATTTTGGACTATGAATGTGGAAGGGAAGGTGAAGAGCTGAGTTTGCCAGGAGTCTGGGGTAGGGAGAATGCACCCAGGAGGCAATGGAACCAGCCTAACTACTGGAAACCCTGCTCTGTGCCTGGGCTCCCCAGCACATGAAAGGAAGATGAAAATAGTTACAATTCTGTGCTACAAACCATGAGCAGCTATATGCCTGAGGCACCAAGAGTAGGTTGACAATTTTCCAGATCTGAGCTCGGCCTAGTCATTCGCTAGCTTGGAGACTGGATCTGCAATACAGTGTGCCCATAGGGTAGAAACCCATATCAGGGCAGGTGCTGCTGATGAAAGCTTTGGTTCTCACCTGAGTATCAAAGGAAGTTGAAAAAAAATCAAAAGACAGTGAAGAATTTAAGACATCAAGGAAAGAGTGAAGGGCATCACAGTTCCATAATTCTACCGATGTAACACAGAAGCAGTCATACGCAATACACAAACAATTAGTTGTAGCTGTGTTGCAATTGAAATTTATCTATAAAAAAGAGGCTGAATTTAGCAAATAGGCCATAACTTTCTGATACCTTAAAAATCAACACAACATCACCACGAAAGGAACTTATGAGTGAGCACACAATTTATAAAAATGAGTAAATAAATTAATTAAGGAATTATGCAGCAGAGCAGTGGCCTGTACTCATTCATCAGTACCTGATTCTGTTGACTGAGTGTTGGTCAACTCACCTGGGACACACTGAGTGCTTTATCAAATTTGAGTGCTTTATTATAGTCTAGATACCAGCCTCTAAAAGTCGAGCACAGTATTTACCAGGAAGATAATAAATGGAAGAGGAGAGAGACCTCCCCAAGTAACCTGAACCCCTGCGGTGGGAGGTGCCTTTCAAGTCTAGCTTCTCAGACCAGACCACCCAGTGAGAGGTTTTCCACATAGAACCAGCCACAAGTCCCAGAACCAACGGAGAGCTTCGATCTGCAAGCAGCCTCTGGGATCAGGGCAGGGCAGCCAGAGACCTCTTCAGGCGGCTCTGCCCACTCCGGTTGCAGGCTCTCATCAAGGGGTGATCCAAGATGGCGGCCTAGAGGGTGACTGCACCCCCAGTCGCTCCAGAACCCAGGAGTTAAGAAGGGGAGGCATTGAGAGACTCGGACTGAAATAGAGCCACAGGTGAGTCTGCCCACTGGGTAAAGCTCGGCCCGGGTGGCAGGCCCAGATAGAGGGGGCTTATCGGAGCCGGGCAGGGCAGCTAGAGTCTTCCCAAGGTAGCCTTCCACACTCCGGCAGTGGGCTCCTCCCACATGGCCAGCTGCACGGTGCAGGCCCACAGTGAGAGCATTTCCACACAGAGCCAGTTCCAAACCGTGGAACCAGTAGGGGGCTAGGGGCAGTTTTCTTCGGATGTGCTGCTTTATCAGATTCCTCCAAGACATCAGGCTACTGAAGGCTGGGAGGTGATACACTGGAAATCTACCGGGACACTATAAGCCAATAGCGGAAAACTGCAATATCTCAGGGTCCCACTGACAGCTGACCAATATGAGAAAACAAGGGAAGAAAATGTCCCAAACAAACCTAGATACTACATCAATCAAACCCAATGACAGCACAGCAGAAGAAATGTCAGAAAGGGAGTTCAGAATGTATGTAATTAAAACGATCAGGGAAGCTAATGAGGAGATGAAAGAGCAAATGCAGGCATTGAAGGAGGAGATTAAAGAGCAAATGCAGGCATTAAATGATCACACCAATCAAAAGACCAAATACGGGAAGCAAGAGATCATTTAAATAAAGAGTTACAGATACTGAAAAAAAAAAAAAACTGAAATACTTGAAATGAAGGAAACAATAAACCAAGTTAAAAACTCCATAGAAAGCATAACCAATAGGATAGAACACCTGGAAGACAGAACCTCAGACATTGAAGACAAATTATTTAATCTTGAAAGCAAAGTTGGCCAAACAGAAAAGATGGTAAGAAATCATGAACAGAATCTACAAGAATTATGGGATATCATGAAAAGGCCAAATTTAAGAATTATTGGGATTGAGGAAGGGTTAGAGAAACAAACCAAAGGAATGAACAATCTATTCAATGAAATAATAACAGAAAATTTCCCAAATCTGAAGAATGAAATGGAAACCCAAGTACAACAGGCTTACAGAACTCCAAACATACAAAATTACAACAGACCCACACCAAGGCATATTATTATGAAAATACCTAACATACAAAATAAAGACAGAATTTTAAAGGCCGCGAGAGAAAAGAATCAAATTACATTCAGAGGGAAACCAATAAGAATATCAGCAGATTTTTCAATCCAGACCCTAAAAGCTAGAAGGGCCTGGAACAACATATACCAAGCCCTGAAAGAAAACAGATGCCAACCAAGAATCTTATACCCAGCAAAACTTACCTTCAAATTTGATGATGAAATAAGATCCTTCCATGATAAACAAAAGCTAAAGGAATTTACAAAAAGAAAGCCAGCATTACAGAACATTCTCAGCATAATATTCCATGAGCAACAGATAAAAAACAATGATGCAAATCAGCAACAGGAGGCGCTAGCCTAAAGGAATAGCCAAATAAAGGAGAAACCAAATCATGTCAAAAACAAATATGAGTCAATTGACTGGGAATACAAATCATATCACAATAATAACCCTGAATGTCAATGGCCTGAATTCATCAACCAAAAGACACAGACTGGCAGATTGGATTAAAAAGAAAAATCCAACAATATGCTGCCTGCAAGAGACTCATCTCATAGAAAGAGACACCCATAGACTAAAGGTGAAAGGATGGGGAAAAACATACCATGCACATGGACACAGCAAAAAAGCTGGAGTATCCATCCTCATTTCAGATAATGTGGACTTCAAACCAAAACTAGTCAGAAGGGATAAAGAAGGACATTACATGCTGCTTAAGGGAAGCATAAATCAGCAAGACATAACAATCATAAATATCTATGCCCCGAACATTGGCTCATCCACGTATGTAAAACAAATCCTTCTCAATACCGGAAATCAAATAATCCACAACACAATAATACTAGGAGATTTTAACACACCTCTCTCACCACTGGATAGATCTTCCAAACAAAAATTGAATAAAGAAACCATAGATCTCAATAACACAATCAACAATTTAAACTTAACCAACATATATAGAATATACCATCCAACAAAGAAGAAATACACTTTCTTCTCAGCAGCATATGGATTATTCTCTAAAATAGACCATATTTTATGCCACAAAGCTACTGTTAGCAAATACAAGAAGACAGAGATACTACCTTGTACTCTATCAGATCATAATGGATTGAAATGAGAAATAAATGACAGAATAAAAAACAGAAACCTCTCCAATACCTGGAGATTAAATAATACACTATTATATGATGAATGGATAACAGAAGACATCAGGAGGGAAATAAAAAAATTCTTAGAAGTAAACGAGAACAAAGACACATCATATCAAAATCTCTGGGACACTATGAAAGCAGTACTTAGAGGAAGATTTATTTCATGGGGTGCATTCAAAAAAAGAAGTAGAAATCAACAAATAAACGACTTAACACTACAGCACAAAGCGCTAGAAAAAGAAGAGCAGACCAATACCAAAAGTAGTAGAAGACAGGAAATAGTTAAAATCAGAGCCGAAATCATCGAAATCGAAACAAAAGAAACAATTGGAAAAATTAACAAATTAAATAGTTGGTTCTTTGAAAAAATAAATAAAATTGATAAACCCTTAGCCACACTAACAAAGAGAAAGAGGGAGAAAACTCAAATTACTAAAATTCGGAATGAACAAGGAAACATCACAACAGACACGAGTGAAATACAAAACATAATTAGAAGCTATTTCGAAAATCTATACTCCAACAAAACAGAAAACCTCGAAGACATCAACAAATTTCTAGAGACATATGAATTACCTAAACTGAATGAGGAGGACATACACAACTTAAATGAACCAATTTCAAGCAATGAAATAGAAGAGGTCATCAAAAGCCTACCAACAAAGAAAAGTCCAGGACCAGATGGGTTCTCAGCCGAGTTCTAAAAAACCTTTAAAGAAGAGCTCATTCCAATACTCCTCAAACTATTCCATGAAATAGAAGAGGAGGGAACCCTCCCAAACTCGTTCTATGAAGCCAATATCACCCTGATACCTAAACCAGACAGAGACACATCGAGAAAAGAAAATTTCAGACCAATATCCTTAATGAACATCGACGCAAAAATTCTCAACAAAATTTTAGCAAATCGCATACAAATATATATTAAAAAGATAGTGCACCACAATCAAGTGGGTTTTATCCCAGGGATGCAAGGTTGGTTCAACATTCGGAAATCAATAAATGTCATTCACCATATCAACATACTTAAAGTTAAGAATCACATGATTATTTCAATAGATGCAGAAAAAGCATTCGATAAAATACAGCATCCCTTCATGCTCAAAACACTAGAAAAAATTGGGGTAGTGGGAACATTCCTTAACATTATAAAGGCAATCTATGCTAAGCTCATGGCTAATATCATTCTAAATGGTGAAAAACTGAAAACGTTCCCCCTAAAAACTGGAACAAGGCAGGGATGCCCTCTTTCACCGCTTCTATTCAACATCGTCCTTGAGACTCTAGCCAGAGCAATTAGACAAACCAAAGAAATTAAAGGGATACGAATAGGAAAAGAAGAACTCAAACTATCCCTGTTCGCTGATGACATAATTATATATTTAGAGGAACCTGGAAATTCCACCAGAAAACTTTTAGAACTCATAAGTGAATTCAGTAAAGTAGCAGGTTACAAGATCAATGCTCATAAATCCAATGCATTTTTATACATAAGTGATGAATCTTCAGAAAGAGAAATTAGGAAAACTACCCCATTCACAATAGCATCGAAAAAAATAAAATACTTGGGAATCAATCTCACAAAAGAGGTGAAAGACCTCTACAATGAGAACTACAGAACACTAAAGAAAGAAATTAAAGAAAACCTTAGAAGATGGAAAGATCTCCCATGTTCCTGGATAGGCAGAATTAATATTGTCAAAATGACTATACTACCTAAAGTGCTATACAGATTCAATGCAATTCCAATTAAAATCCCAATGATGTACCTTGCAGAAATAGAGCAAGCAATTATGAAATTCATCTGGAAGAATAAAAAACCTAGAATAGCTAAAGCAATCCTCAGTAGAAAGAGCGAAGCAGGGGGTATTGCAATACCAGATCTTCAACTCTACTACAAAGCAATAGTAACAAAAACGGCATGGTATTGGTACCAAAATAGACAGGTAGATCAATGGTACAGAATAGAGGACATGGACACAAACCCAAATAAATACAATTTTCTCATACTAGACAAAGGTTCCAAAAATATGCAATGGAGGAAAGATAGCCTCTTCAACAAATGGTGCTGAGAAAACTGGAAAACCATATGCAATAGAATTAAATTAAACCCCTATCTCTCACCCTACACAAAACTCAACTCAAAATGGATCAAGGACCTCGGAATCAGACCAGAGACCCTGCATCTTATAGAAGAAAAAGTAGGTCCAAATCTTCAACTTGTTGGCTTAGGATCAGACTTCCTTAACAGGACTCCCATAGCACAAGAAATAAAAGCAAGAATCAACAACTGGGATAGATTCAAACTAAAAAGCTTTCTCTCAGCAAAGGAAACTATCAGAAATGTGAAGAGAGAGCCTACGAAGTGGGAGAATATCTTTGCCAACCATACCTCAGATAGAGCGCTAATTTCCAGAATCTATAAAGAACTCAAAAAACTCTACACGAAGAATACAAATAATCCAATCAAAAATGGGCTAAGGAAATGAACAGACACTTCACAGAAGAAGATGTACAAGTAATCAACAGATATATGAAAAAATGTTCAACATCCCTAGTAATAAGGGAAATGCAAATCAAAACTACCCTAAGATTTCATCTCACCCCAATTAGAATGGCGATTATCAAGAATAAATGCAACAATAGGTGTTGGCGAGGATGTGGTGAAAAAGGAACACTCATACATTGCTGGTGGGGTTGCAAATTAGTGCAGCCACTCTGGAAAGCAGTGTGGAGATTCCTCAGAAAGCTTGGAATGGAAACACCATTTGACCCAGCTATCCCACTCCTTGGCCTATACCCAAAGGACTTAAAATTAGCATACTACAGAGATATAGCCACATCAATGTTCATTGCTGCTCAATTCACCATAGCCAGATTGTGGAACCAACCTAGATGCCCTTCAGTTGATGAATGGATAAAGAAACTGTGGCATATTTATACAATGGAATATTACTCCGCAATGAAGAATGATAAAATGATGGCATTTGTAGGCAAATGGACGAAATTGGAGAATATCATGCTAAGTGAGATAAGCCAATCCCAAAAACCAAAGGACGAATGATCTCGCTGATAAGCGGATGAGGACATATAATGGGGGGTGGGAGGGGTTAGCATTAGGTTAGGGTTAGGTTTAGGGTTAGGGATAAGGAGTGTGGTAAGAATGAAAGAAAGAAGGACTGTATAGAGGGAAAAGAGGGGTGGGAGGGGTGGGGGGGAAGGGAAAAAAAATAAACATCATTGCCCTATGTAAACGTATGATTACACAAATGGTATGCCTTGACTCTGAAAAAAAAAAAAAATGGAAGAGGAATTCATTTCAGATAAAACAAAAACTAAAGGGGACGTATTCATGAGATAAAGAAAAAATAATATTAAAATAAAAATGAGAAATTGGGAGGCATAATAAATATAATAAAATATATTAGAAATTTTGGAAACAAAAATGATAATGATTTTAAAAACTACACTGATATTAACTGTAAGGAAAAATGCAGTTCAGCTTGGGACCCGAGGCAGTTCCAGCCCTTCCGGCAGCTGGCACTCCATATGCCCATCTCAGTTACGGCTCAACAATAGCTCCCAGAAAATCCACAACAGACACGGGGCCTCACCCAAGAGACTTTATTACGTGGAGGACTAGCTCGTCCACAACGAGGTTGAAAAGAAGGGAAAGGAGAAAGATGGCATGGACGCTTCTCCCAGATATTGGAAATCTCCCGGGCTGGAAGGAACCAATGGTGGAGGAGAATACTTGTAAGCTGACTGATGAACCAATAGCTAGCTAGCATGTTCAGACTGGCAAGCAAGGACTTAAGTTGGGAAGCAGGAAATGGCTGTAGCATAGGCCGGAAATTCCTGAAACGTAAGAGGCGGGTGGAGCACAGATTGACAAGTGGTTGGGAGGCGGGGAAAATTGCTGCACCTGAAAGTGCAGGGTATCGGCTTTGTATTACAGTAACATAACACCAAATTGGACAGAAATTAAAGAAAATTAAAAAGTGGAAAAATGGAAGACAATGTTGAAGAATGCATGAAGATTATAGTAGAAAGGAGGATTTTCAAAATCTGAAAGAGAAGAGATGAGAAATTAGACCAAGCAGCTCCAATTTATATCTAAAAAGGAGTTGCAGGAAAAGAGAAATGTGATGAGAGTTTAGTAGATAATGGCTGAGAAATTTTAAAACATTAAGGAAACCAATCTTAAAATTTAAAAGAGCAAAGTAAGTTCAAAGCAAGATAAAAAAATTTAAAAATGTCTTTATATTATATATGTCCATAGAAAGCCAAAGATGAATAAGAATAATGAAAAAACCTATATTAATTATCAGAAGACAAATTATCTACACAAGAATGACAATTAGGTAAGGTATCTTCAAAACTCTGATGAAAAGTATGTTAATATAGAAGTCTATGTCCAGCAAAACTATCATTCAAGACAAAGGAAGAAATTTAATTTTTAGCTACTGAGAACAAATATTTTAACATCCACTGGATGTTTCTGTTTAGAAAGTATACTATTTGAGAAGGGGAAAAATTATATGTAACAATGGAAATATAATAATGGATTAAATATACTCATAAGTGTGATCAACTATTGATTATAATATAGTAGCAGTTTCTAAAGGAAATGACAGTACTAAAAGTCTGGAAAAACATGAAAAGGAAAATGGAAGGAGCTCAATTATTAGCTGAGTGTTCTAAAGCTCTTATTTGGGAGGATAAATACATGATATAATAGCATGTTATAAAATTGTGTACTTAAGAAAATGTTAGTATGTATAATGAACCAACAATTTAAATAGAATACACGTATACAGTAATACACAGCTTCCAAAATTTTATTGGTGGAGTCAAGGGGGAAATAGTAAAAAAATGTATCAAGACAACAGACAACTCCTAAAGAAAATAGAATGCAAATATAAATAAATTAAATTCTCCTGCTATAAAGTAGAGAACATAAAATTGAACAAAAGTTACAAAAATTACATGTAGCATGGCCCCAACTGTATAATTTATAACATTGCAATACATATACCAGACAAAAATATACCAAAATAAAAATATTTTTTATATTGGACTGTAGGATGAAGATAAACACTTCTGTATTGTCTAAGTTCCTATTTTAAACTAATACAAATTTTAAAATCATAATAAAAATTCATTTTTAAGGGAGTATAACATAATAGTAAGGTGTGTGCTTAGCATGTGCAAGACCCTGTATTTAATCCCTAGGACTCAAACAAAAAGTTATTTTCTAAAATACTTATTTTTTTTCCTCTCTCAAAAATAAGGGAAAAAGTAAATATCAGCAATTTGCCATTTTGAAATAAGTAGAAAAACCAAACACAGTAGATGTTCTATAAAATGCCAAAAGGAGATTCGGTTGTCTTATTAAAGTATCTAAGCCACAACATATTATTTATAAGCCATTCCTGAGAAAGAAAAAGCAAGTCTCCAAACAGAAACAGAAGTGATAGTGCCAGTAGATGGGTGACCTCACTGATCACACCTTATGATAAATAGTTGATATTTATTAGATATTTATTGTATAATAATTTTAGAATAAATGCCTTTCAAATTATCCTCCTTTTAAATTTAATTTAAGCGTCTGTGTGTGTGTGCGTGTGTGTTCTGGGGATTGAACCCAGGGACTATGTATCACCCAGGCCTTTTTATTTTATTTTTTTATAACTTATGCTAAGTTGCTCAGGCTGACCATGAACTCATGAACCTCCTTCTCAGCCTCCTGAGTTGCTGGAATTACAGGTGTACCACTGTGCCCAGCCATTACTCCATTTTCTAAACCTATTTAAAAACAAATTGCCTCTAAAAAATATGGTCAGGGGTTTAAGTATTCTTGAACTTTCTAATTTGATCATGTAAATAACTTCTGATAAGCTACATTGGTCAAATGATGTAAATGGTTATATTCCTGATACTTGTTTTTTTTTTTTTTTCAGATGCAAACTTTTTTTAATTGTAAACAAATGGGATACATGATGTTTCTCTGTTTGTACATGGCGTAAAGGCATACCATTTCTGTAATCATAAATTTACATAGGGTAATGTTCCTTGATTCATTCTGTTATTTTTTTCCCTCCCCCCCACCCCTCCCACCCCTCTTTTCCCTCTATACAGTCCTTCCTTCCTCCATTCTTGCTCCCCTCCCTAGCCCTAACTCTAAGCCTAACACTAATCCCTCCCACCCCCCATTATGTGTCATCATCCACTTATTAGCGATAACATTCGTCCACTGGTTTTTTGAGATTGGCTTATCTCACTTACCATGATATTCTCCAGTTTCATCCATTTGCCTGCAAATGCCATAATTTTATCATTCTTCATTGTGGAGTAATATTCCATTGTATATATATACCACAGTTCCTTTATCCATTCATCAATCGAAGGACATCTAGGTTGGTTCCACAATCTGGCTATTGTGAACTGAGCAGCTATGAACATTGATGTGGCTGTGTCTCTGTAATATGCTGATTTTAAGTCCTTTGGGTATAGGCCAAGGAGTGGGATAGCTGGGTCAAATGGTGGTTCCATTCCAAGTTTTCTAAGGAGTCTCCACACTGCTTTCCAGAGTTGCTGTACTAATTTGCAGCCCCAAGAGCAATTTATGAGTGTACCTTTGTCCCCACATCCTCGCCAACACCTGTTGTTGCTGGTATTCTTGATAATCACCATTCTAATTGGGGTGAGATGGAATCTTAGGGTGGTTTTGATTTGCATTTCTCTTATTACTAGAGATGTTGAACATTTTCCCATATGTTTGTTGATTGCTTGTAGATCTTCTTCTGTGAAGTGTCTATTCTTTTCCTTAGCCCATTTGTCAATTGGATTATTTGCATTCTTGGTGTAGAGTTTTTTGAGTTCTTTATAGATTCTGGAGATTAGCGCTCTATCTGAAGTATGATTGGCAAAGATTTTCTCCCACTCTGTAGGCTCTTTCTTTGCATTGCTGATAGTTTCCTTTGCTGAGAGAAAGCTTTTTAGTTTGAATCTATCCCAGTTATTAATTCTTGCTTTTATTTCTTGTGATATGGGAGTCCTGTTGAGGAAGTGTGGTCCTAAGCCGACATGTTGAAGCTCTGGACCTACTTTTTCTTCTATATGATGCAAGGTCTCTGGTCTGATTCTGAGATCCTTAATCCATTTTGAGTTTAGTTTCATGCATGGTGAGAGATATGGGTTTAGTTTCATTCTGTTGCATATGGATTTCCAATTCTCCCAGCACCATTTGTTGAAGAGGCTATCTTTTCTCCATTGCATATTTTTGGCCCCTTTGTCTAGTATGAGAAAATTGTATTTATTTGGGTTTGTGTCCGTGTCCTCTATTCTGTACCATTGATCCACCTTTCTATTTTGGTACCAATACCATGCCGTTTTTGTTACTATTGCTTTGTAGTAGAGTTGAAGATCTGGTATTGCGATACCCACTGCTTCACTCTTTCTGCCAAGGATTGCTTTAGCTATTCTGGGTTTTTTATTCTTCCAGATGAATTTCATAATTGCTTGCTCTATTTCTGTAAGGTACATCATTGGGATTTTAATTGGAATTGCATTGAATCTGTATAGCACTTTTGGTAGTATGGCCATTTTGACAATATTAATTCTTCCTATCCAAGAACATGGGAGATCTTTCCATCTTCTAAGGTTTTCTTGAATTTCTTTCTTTAGTGTTCTGTAGTTCTCATTGTAGAGGTCTTTCACCTCTTTTGTGAGATTGATTCCCAAGTATTTTATTTTTTTCGAAGCTATTGTGAATGGGTTAGTTTTCCTGATTTCTCTTTCTGAAGATTCATCGCTTATGTATAAAAATGCCTTAGATTTATGTGCATTGATCTTATATCTCGCTACTTTACTGAATTCACTTATGAGACCTAAAAGTTTTCTGGTGGAATTTCCTGGTTCCTCTAAGTATACAATCATATCATCAGCAAATAGGGATAGTTTGAGTTCTTCTTTTCCTATTCTTATCCCTTTAATTTCTTTGGTCTGTCTAATTGCTCTGGCTAGAGTTTCAAGGACGATATTGAAAATGAAGTGGTAAAAGAGGGCATCCCTGCCTTGTTCCAGTTTTTAGAGGGAATGCTTTCAGTTTTTCACCATTTAGAATGATATTAGCCATGGGCTTAGCGTAGATGGCCTTTACAATGTTAAGGAATGTTCCCACTATCCCTATTTTTTCTAGTGTTTTGAGCATGAAGGGGTGCTGTATTTTATCAAATGCTTTTTCTGCATCTATTGAAATAATCATGTGATTCTTGACTTTAAGTCTATTGATATGGTGAATGACATTTATTGATTTCCTGATGTTGAACCAACATTGCATCCCTGGGATGAAACCCACTTGATCATGGTGCACTATCTTTTTAATATGTTTTTGTATGCGATTTGCTAAAATTTTGTTGAGAATTTTTGCGTCGATGTTCATTAAGGATATTGGTCTGAAATTTTCTTTCCTAGATGTGTCTCTGTCTGGTTTAGGTATCAGGGTAATATTGGCTTCATAGAATGAGTTTGGGAGGGTTCCCTCCTCTTCTATTTTATGGAATACTTTGAGAAGTATTGGAATGAGCTCTTCTTTAAAGGTTTTGTAGAACTCGTCTGAGAGCCCATCTGGTCCTGGACTTTTCTTTGTTGGTAGGCTATTGATGACTTCTTCTATTTCATTACTTGAAATTGGTCTATTTAAATTGTATATGTCCTCCTCGTTCAGTTTAGGCAATTCATATGTCTCTAGAAATCTGTTGATGTCTTCCAAATTTTCTATGTTGTTGGAGTATAGATGTTCAAAATAGCTTCTAATTATGTTTTGTATTTCACTCGTGTCTGTTTTGATATTTCCTTGTTCATTCCGAATTTTAGTGATTTGGGTTTTCTCTCGTATTTTCTTTGTTAGTGTGGCTAAAGGTTTATCAATTTTGTTTATTTTTTCAAAGAACCAACTGTTTATTTTGTCAATTTTTTGTATTGTTTCTTTTGTTTCAATTTCATTGATTTCAGCTCTGAGTTGAACTATTTCCTGTCTTCTACTACTTTTGGTGTTGGTCTGTTCTTCTTTTTCTAGGGCTTTGAGTTGTAGTGTTAGGTCATTTATTTTTTGAGTTTTACTTCTTTTATTAAATGTGCTCCATGAAATAAATCTTCCTCTAAGTACTGCTTTCATAGTGTCCCAGAGATTTTGATATGATGTTTCTTTGTTCTCGTTTACCTCTAAGAATTTTTTAATTTCCTTCCTAATATCTTCTGTTATCCATTCATCATATAATAGCATATTGTTTATTCTCCAGGTGTTGGAGTAGTTTCTGTTTCTTACTCTTTCATTTATTTCTAACTTCAATCCATTATGATCTGATAGAATACAAGGTAGTGTCTCTATCTTCTTGTATTTGCTGACATTAGCTTTGTGGCATAATATATGGTCTATTTTAGAGAAGAATCCATGTGCTGCTGAGAAGAAAGTGTATTCGCTCTTGGTTGGATGGTATATTCTATAAATGTCTGTTAAGTCTAAATTATTGATTGTGTTATTGAGATCTATGGTTTCTGTGTTCAATTTTTGTTTGGAAGATCTGTCCAGTGGTGAGAGAGGCGTGTTAAAATCACCTAGTATTATTGTGTTATAGTCTATTTGGTTTCTAAAATTGAGAAGGATTTGTTTAACATACATGGATGAGCCACTGTTTGGGGCATAGATGTTTATGTTTGTTATATCTTGCTGATTTATGGTTCCCTTAAGCAGTATAAATGTCCTTCTTTTTCCCTTCTGACTAACTTTGGCTTGAAGTCCACATTATCTGAAATGAGGATGGATACTCCAGCTTTTTGCTGAGTCCATGTGCATGGTATGTTTTTCCCCATCCTTTCACCTTTAGTCTATGGGTATCTCTTTCTTTGAGGTGAGTCTCTTGCAGGCAACATATTGTTGGATCTTTCTTTTTAATCCATTCTGCCAGTCTATGTCTTTTGATTGATGAATTCAGGACATTAACATTCAGGGTTATTATTGAGATATGATTTGTATTCCCGGTCATTTGGTTCATATTTAAAATTTTATTTATTTTTTTATTTCTTTTTTGACACATCTTGGTTCCTCCTTTATTTGGCAGTTCCTTTAGGGTAATTCCTCCCTTTGCTGATATGCTTCTTTGTTTTTTATCTCTTCCTCATGGAATATTTTGCTGAGAATGTTCTGTAATGCTGTCTTTCTTTTTGTAAATTCTTTTAGCTTTTGTTTATCATGGAATGATTTTATTTCATCGTCAAATTTGAAGGTAAGTTTTGCTGGGTATAAGATTCTTGGTTGGCATCCATTTTCTTTCATAGATTGAAAAATGTTGTTCCAGGCCCTTCTAGCTTTTAGGGTCTGGATTGAAAAATCTGCTGATATCCGTATTGGCTTCCCCCTGAATGTAATTTGGTTCTTTTCTCTCACAGCCTTTAAAATTCTGTCTTTATTTTGTGTGTTAGGTATTTTCATTATAATGTGCCTTGGTGTGGGTCTGTTGTAATTTTGTGTATTTGGAGTCCTATAAGCCTCTTGATCTTGATTTTCCATTTCATTCTTCAGATTTGGGAAATTTTCTGATATTATTTCATTGAATAGATTATTCATTCCTTTGGTTTGTTTCTCTAAGACTTCCTCAATCCCAATAATTCTCAAATTTGGCCTTTTAATGATATCCCATAGTTCTTGGAGATTCTGTTCATGATTTCTTACCATCTTCTCTGTTTGTTCAACTTTGCTTTCAAGATTAAATATTTTGTCTTCAATATCTGAAGTTCTGTCTTCCAGCTGTTCTATCCTATTGGTTATGCTTTCTATGGAGTTCTTAATTTGGTTTATTGTTTCCTTCATTTCAAGGATTTCTGTTTGGTTTTTTGTCAATATCTCTAACTCTTTATTGAAATGATCTTTTGCTTCCTGTAATTTGCTCTTTTAACTGTCGATTTGTGCTATCATTCAATGCCCTGCATTTGCTCTTTCATCTCATCATTCAATGCCTGCATTTGCTCTTTCATCTCATTGTTTTCTTCCCTAATCATTTTAATTATGTACATTCTGAACTCCCTTTCTGTCATTTCTTCTGCCATGCTGTCGTTGGATTTTATTGATGTAACATCTAGATTTGTTTGGGGCATTTTCTTCCCTTGTTTTCTCATATTGTTCAGGAATCAGTGGGTCATTAAGTTATTGAAGATTTCCTCTATCGACTTATAATGTCCCTGAAGATTGCTAGTATATCCCCTCTTATTCTTCAGTAGCCTGCAGTCTTGGAGGAAGTTGATAATGCGGAGCTCCACGAAGAAGCTGCCTCTCTAGGGGTGGTGACCCTCAGGTGGGTTATATTCCCTGCTAGTGGGCAGAGGTGCCTCCACTTGTTGACCAATGGTCATCCAACGGGGAACTAGGCTGCGGGCTGAGGCAAGTCCTGTTTGTGCCTGTGTCTCTGGTCTTACCGTCCCTGTGGGAAAACCTCACCCGGCAGGGAAGCCTCACCCAGTGGGGACGTCTCGCTGGTCAGTTCCCCTCCTAGAGGTTCCCCTCAATCTACACTACCTACCTGCCTGGGCTGGGCTGTCTTCCTCTGCAACGTTCCCAGGGGCCCGGACCTACGTCCTGGGCCTGGGAGCCTCACCCTTCGCAGGCGAGCCTCCTTAAGCTGTCTCTCCCAGAGAATCTGCCCGCAGTCCTGGAAACTTCGCTCCGCCCCTAGGCATGTCTCTGTGCAGCTCTTCCAGCAAGAAGCCACCTAGCTCCTGGGACCCTGCTCTGCACCCTATCACCTGGCTATGCGCCCCTCCTCTGAGCCGCCACCTGGAGCCCAGTACAATAGCTCCGATACCCAGAGACCCGCCACCGGACAGCGGTCGGGTTTCCGACGCAGTCAGTAGGAGCCCAAGCAATTCACTTCGTGTCTCCTCCTCCCGCCAACCGCCTATAGCCCTAGGCAGACACTCCAAGTCCAAGTGATCCGCCCTGTTCCTCCTCCTCCTCCTCGGGGTAGCTCCCCGGGTGTTCAGGAGCGGTGGCTCCGAGACCAAGTGACCCACCATGCTCCTCCTCCAGGCAGGCCACCGGTGTTCAGGAGCGGTCGCTTTTAGTCCAATCAACTCACCACTCACCTCCTCCTCTGGCAACCGCCTGTGGCTCTGATGCAGTCACTCCTAGGTCAAGCGACCCTCCGCACTTCTCCTCTTCCTCCAGGCAGCCCCCCGGTATTCAGAAGCACTCGCTCTGAGTTCATACAGCTCGCCACGCAGCTCCTCCTCTGGCAACCGCCTGTAGCTCTGATGCAATCACTCCTAGACCAAGCAACCCACCGCACTCCTCCTCCAGGCAGCCCACCAGTGTTCTGGAGCGGTCGTTGTGAGTTCAAACAGCTCACCACGCAGCTCCTCCTTTGGCAACTGCCTGTGGCTCTGATGCAGTCACTCCTAGGTCAAGCGACCCGCCGCGCTCCTCCTCTTCCTCTGGGCAACCTCCCGGTATTCAGGAGCACTCACTCTGAGTTCAAACAGCTTGCCACGCAGCTCCTCCTCTGGCAACCGCCTGTGGCTCTGATGCAGTCACTCCTAGACCAAGCGACCCGCCACGCTTCTTCTCTTCCTTCGGGCAACCCCCCGTTGTTCAGAAGCGGTCGTTCTGAGTCCAAACAGCTCGCCATGTAGCTCCTCCTCAGGCAGCCGCCCGGAGCCCCAGTGGTTGCTCCGAGTCCAAGCACTGTGCTGAGCCGCCTCCTCTTCGATGATCCTAGTTATCCGTGTTTACCGCTCCAGTGGGGGGAGGGGCGTCTCGCTGGGCAACTCTACTTCACAAAGTTTCCCTGCATTCCGGGGGCTACCCGCCCCATCCGGGACGCCTCCCCAAAGGGAGAGACTCACCCGGCGGCTTTGAGTTGGTCCCAAGTCTCTCACTATCTCCTCTTTTGAATCTTGCGTCCTGGAGCAACATGAAATGCAGTCGCCCCCCTAGTCCGCCATCTTGAAACCCTCCTGATACTTCTTTATTTCTCAGAAATTAGATTTAAATTTTGTTTCACAAGATTTCCTTCCTCATGTCCTAAGACACCTTATTTTTCTGTTAAAATACTTGAATTTTTGAAAAGCAAAACATGAAGTAAATTATTTGTCATTTTTAATTCTGAGTTTGACAGCCTGATAAATAGCTCTTCAAGCTAATCTCATTTTATAAGAACAGTAACATATAATTACATTACTTCACAAACTGTAGTTTCATTACCCCACCTTCACTGCAAGCTCCTCAGAGGCAAGTGCATGCTTCTGTTATTAACATAGCACCAGGACCACATTCCTCAAAATGTGTTCAAATGTGTTCTACCAACCATAGAATCCACCACACATTCTGTGAAGAAAGTGCTCTGTGGTCAAATAAATTGGAGAACTATTGCAAATGCTCTTTTGGAGAATACTGTGGATTCCTTAAAATTTAACTTAACCCCAGCAGTTTTTATATTCATTTGGTCATGAACTTTCTCATTTCTGTGGATCAAATTTCTACAACCTGTGGGAGAGATACTGAGCTATCAAATGTTAGAAGTTGGTAATGGAGCATATGGGAGTTTCAATTTCCTCTTTCCTCTATATGAAGTGTAACCCTCATGGTTAAAGTCATCTCCTTAACCTTCTGAGGCAATTAAAAACTGTTAAGATGGTCCTTCAATATTTAGTCTTCTGTAGCTACCACATTACTCAAGAAAACACAAGAGGAAATAGTATTCAGTGGCACTAGGCTGCTTATCCTTCTGAAGTCAAATATCTATGGTTGCTTAACACTTTCAGTTAGTTCCAGGTCCTGTGAGAACTTGCCATTTTCACAATTACAGGTGAAATTTAATACCTGTAGAAAGAAGACATGTAGGTACTAAAAGAAAATGGGGTATTCCAAAGTGATGCACCAACCACAGCAAATATAATGCCCCTGTTAATAAAGTCATTATTCCTCTCAACTGTTAAATCACTGTAAACAGTTGCACTCTAGTCTACAAGACTGAATTGTTGATCAGACTATGAGGTATTTTCTGTATCCCCATAAATGTCCTATCACCACATCAATGTGTTTAAAAATTCATAAGGGAGTCTAAATATCTGGCATAATTTTGAAGCATGATAAATATGATAAATACTATAACAAGAAAGGTTTTATTTTCTACTGCTTTAAGACTTCACTCTTTTTCTGGGGGGTGGGTGGGTACTGGGGATTGAATGCTGAGTTACATACCTGGTCCTTTTTATTTATTTATTTATTTTTGAGACAGGGTCTCACTAAATTGATTAGGGCCTCTCGAAGTTGCTGAGCCTTGCTTAGAAACTGAGATCCTCTTGCCTCAGCCTCCTACATCACTGGGATTACAGGCCTGTGCCACCACTCCTGGCTTAAGAATTCATTCCTCAATACACACTACCATATTATACAAGTATAACAAGTTTGAAAATTGTTATCATAAAAATAAGGGAAGTCAAGGTAATCTTTCTTGGTTTCAATCAACGGTACCTATCTGAAAGACTCCAAGGGGTCTGATCTAAATGAGAGAATTTTAGCCCTCTTCAACAACAGCTGAATCTCTGTGTACCCATAGCACTTAGCAATTGCCCAGTACGAATCATACTGCATACAAAAGAACTATAAGCAAACTATATAATTTTGTTATTTTAATTGAAATCATATAAAAATGTTTTTGACTAGAACACAATTACAGATTGGTATCTTTGAATAAACACATCTCAAAATTAGGACTAAGTCTCTTCAAAATTTATGTCTCTATTTTTGGCTCTGGACAGGGGTAACCAGACCTCCTATTTGCATATTGTGATACAATACAAAATGAAAATGTTACATACATTTACATACACTCCCTTTCTATATTAAATAGAGCTAGAAACAGTTTAAATAGATACTGGGGCATTCTCAACTCTATAACAAAAGTAAACCTCACAAAAAGCAGAAAAAAGGGATTATATTCAGAAAAAAAATTACAAACTATTTGCTTCAGTGTAAATCTTTATATTTAGAAATTTGAGGAATTTCAGACTCTCTTCAAAATGACAACCTTAAGGTTAATATCATTCTTGATTAGAAGTAAAGTAATAAGCCCATGTGTTTTGTGACCATACTATATAATAAGATACTCTGTTTCCAGGAAAGTTCACAAGCCACAAAATCTTCTGTAAGCATACTTAGAGAGTGTGGTACGGATTATTTAGCCTTTTTTTTTTGCAGTGCTGGGGATTGAACCCAGGGTGTTGTGCATGTGAGGCAGGCACTCTACCAAGTGAACTATATCCCCAGCCCCCACTTACCTTTTAACAATGACATAATCTGGGTCCAATGGTGACACGATAAGTATCATGGAGCACAAGCTCTTGGCTATAAAATAAAAGCAAGATGCAAACCTGATCCTGATTGTTATTTAAATAATGAAGATCCTGTTAAATAACTAAATTTTCTATACAGATTTTTTTAAACAAAAACAAAATTGACAAAACTTTTCTTTTGCAACATATCCCCAAAATTGAGTTCTACGAGGCTATAAAACATTAATTTACTTCCCTGAAAAAACATTGAGAACACTACCTTTTCTCATTAAGAAAAGCAGAAATAAAACATGTAAGTTCAAGATTATGTTACCTTTTTAAGTCTTTCTTCAGTTTTCTGAGATCTTTTTGAAAATCTTCAAACTTCATCTGTGAGGCCTGAAAAAGGTCCTGCAGTTCTGGCATTGGAAAGACACACTGTTCTTTTCCAGCATCCTAAAGGACAAACATTACTTTTAAACAAATAGGCATCAATATAAAAAAAAATATATATGCAATAGCAGCAAAGGAAAAAACAATATCAGAAAAACAACAAAATATTACCAAATAACCCAAAGAAAGAACAACAAAACTATATATCTAAAAATGATCTTACCTCATCAAAATTTCAAAGATAATATGAAACAATATATGACAGAAGGCTTCTGCTATTGTCCTAGGTAGAAAGATCAAATAAGTAACGATATATTTTACAAATTATTAAATACATAGCATTAAATAAAATAAACTGCAGTGAACCTACAAATATACAAGATTGAAATTTTACATTCTTAATTGCCTCACTTATTTTATCTAAAGAGTTATGCCTTAAGTGAAAGCAGAGTTGTTTAAGGGCAGTTATAACTATAAATACTTTCCTAGGTTTTACCCTCCTCGATCATAAATTGAGTTCAACTTTTGTGTTATTTATTTAATGTTTTATTAAGAATTTTTGTTCATTATTTTTATAACTACTACCATAATGAAATAATTAAATATTGCTAGCTTCTCTATATAGCTGGACTAGCAGGTACTACTGCAACTCTAAGTGTGACTTAGAATCATTAGCATGTAGAAAAGTATCATTTCAAGTAAATGGGAGCTTTTAAAATGTGAATGATATTATAATTTGTCATATCAGTGACTGAGATTGAGGAATTAATAATCATGCAGCTAAATAAGATAATGTGTGTAGTACTATATTTTTAAAAAATGTAAAGTTGTTTCATATCTAACAGTATTCAAAAATAGCTTTTCACTTCCTTTCTAGAGGTATTGAATTTAATTAACTTTTTGCTTTGCTACAAGTTAGCAGTAGATAATTTGACTTCAAGAGACCAAATGTGTGTACGTGTATGTATTTATGTACATGTGTGTATATACATATATTTTTAAGCAAAAGTCTATGATATAAACTAATTTCTCTGAAATATTCAATCTGGTAAACTGAAATAACTTTGGCCTAAATCCTATCTCCATACTTGAGTGACACAGTTGGCCCAAAGTGGCCTTACTACATAGTAATCTGAAACCTAATTTGATGCGTAAATTTTCACCTAGCCTGAGTATACACTATATAACCAAGCAACTGAGTATCAATGCTGAACTTCTACTCAATCAGAGGCTAAAAGCTGCCCAAAAAAGGCCACATAATGCAAATGACAATTCTTGTCAATCAGGCTGTTTTTGTATGTCACCTATTTTCTGTAATTATAAATACAACCTGCACATTTGGAGGTATGGTGCCTTCTGAACCATCTTTGATATGGAATGCTGCCTTGTTCTAGAACTTTTAATTGCTCAAGTAATCTCTGTAAATTTTAACTGGTCGGTACTCAGATCAAGTCATGATTTTTCCTCTGATTATAAAAGAACAACTGTCCTTCATAGTTGAGTTTGACATGAGATAGTAATATATCTATTAAAGGTTTCCCTCATTAGACAAGATTTGCTTGTAAAATGATTTAAGCAACCTTTCTTTTAACTTGTGAATCAATTGAACAGCAGTACATGAATCAATTACTGAAATATTTGTTAAAAACCTGCTGGTAGTCATACTGAACAAAATTCTGAGTGATCTAAGTAATGGTTCTGTCCATTAGGTTTACACATAAAACTGAGGAGTAAAGTCAGTTACATTCATTTTAAAGAGAAAGAACCAATTCAGGAAGACCTTGCATAGCTTTTCTGTGAGAGCATGTGAAATTATTTAAAAGCACTTGCTTCCTGATTCAGTATTTTATTTTTATTCTAGATTACTCCATAATTACTTAAATTAATAAAATTGAACTTAACAGAGAGTTGAATCAAAGATGCAAACCAATACAAAAAAACTCACAAATAATCACTGTTCATCTATAAATAGGATTACCACAATATATTTTGGATCCATTTTGATAAATTGAATATTATGTTGATGTATTTATATTTCAATGTTATTTGAGAAAGTTGTTTCAATAATATGAAGTTACTAAGAAATATCTGAAAACTAACATACTTAGAAAACTGTATTTTACAAATGTGATTTATTAAGTCTATACATTCCTAGAAAATGTTTCTTATACATATATAATAGCATTTGAAATATATATTTGTGATTATTGAAATAACCACAAAAATCACAAAAAATTATGCCAAGAAAGAACTATGGCTATTTAATTTTAGAAAAGCACACTGTCTGGCATTTCATAGACACTCAATGAAAGATGGTGGATAAATACATACATACATGTATGTGAATGAAAGAATAAACAAAAACCTCACTGGCAAAAGAGACGAAAAAAGTCTATCTTATGAGAAAGATAACTGTATTATCTAGGAAGGACAATCCATATATTTTCACTTCTAGAAGCCAATTGTTTACTTAAACTCAGTATTTTAGAAATGTGTTCATAATTTCCTTCAGAATGTTCTGTGTAGTGATTCTTTTATCAAAGAAACATAACTCTTTATTGTCTAAGTTTACCAAATCAAGACTTTAGTCTGTGACTCTGCCCAACAGCTCTAACCTTATATTTCTACTGGCAGGTTTACAATCACTTAGATAATAATTTTAAACAAATATCTGTAGAAGCAGATTAAAAAAATAACTAGATCTGCAGAGTGGCTTAGACCTTCTCATGCACACCAGTATGAGGAAGGAAATGTTATGCAGAAAAGCAAGGTCATCTTTCATATTTTATTAATAAATTACTTCCCTCATCTTTGTCTTAGTTTTCAAAATACATTAGCTGTTGGCCTCTATAGACTAACATGGAGAAGATAACAGGTAGATATCTAATTCATAGAAAATGATTCATCCTCACATTCCCAAAAGAGAAATAGTAGCAGACTTGGTAATGATAGACTGAAAAGAATAATTACTTTTATTTAGAAATACTATAGTTATTCATTAGATATAAAACTCAAAATTACTCACTTCAGGAGACATCATTATTCACAAATATGCTGTAGTTTACTTTTATCTAGCTCAGAACATAAAGAAACATTTGATCTTGGAACATAAAGAAATATTTACTACAACTGATTTATAGTCAAATCTATTACCAAACAAAACATCAAACAAAATATTTTCAATTTGCCTATATCCATTAATAAAAATACTTCCACTGCTTTTGACATCTTTCAGCTTTGGGAGAATGTCTAATCCAAAGCCATCTGCCTGTCCTGAGTTTTATTTCTACCTTTCATGTAGCTGCCAAAGGCAAGAACCAAACCTAGAACTTGCATAACCCCTGGGCCATTTTTTAATGTCTGTAAGACAGGATAAAGAACAAATCTTTTCTTATACAAAGTTTTACTTGAATCATCCAAAATTGATGCCAACTATTCATATTATAGCAATAATTTTGGGTCACAACCAAACTTGGTCCTTCTTCAGTACTATGTATACTTTAAGAGCAGTGTTCTCCAAAGTTAACTTTAAAAAGATGTACCAACAAGCATTCAGGTAAGCTTTTGTAAGTTGAAAGATGCCAACCTAGGCCTTTTCTGTGATGTAATCGCAAGGGAAATAAATATGGCTATAACACTGAGAACTACTACAAAACATCAGCAGCAGCATTATCCTAATTGTGCCTACATTGACAATATAAATTTTTTGGCATAAATTATAGAAAAACCAAAACGAAGTTATAAAGATTCATTTCTAAATGAATACACACTCACTTCTTCCAGAACATACTTAACTTCAATTTTCATGTCATTTCCTCTGAAGATGTCTTTGATAACATCTCTCCACTTTTCAAAAGGATTTACCACAACTAGAACAAATGGTACTACTGATTTTTGACAATTTATAAAAAAAAGTTAATATTGGTCATTTTTGCCAAACATTTATTCTTCATTTTCAAAGGAATTTTTATCTTCTGTTGAACCAAATGGCTTCTCTTAAATCATTTGGTTGGAATGATTATTAATAATTTGTTGAGGGGCCATTCCAAAGAAATGAAGGGAAGTAAATAATATGCCTTGAGTCACATTCATTTGGAAGTCTGCTATCCAAGGGGACCATAAAAAGTAAAGATTTGGTTTTGGCAAAAGCAGTGGTAAAAGAGCTCTTCAGAGGCCAGCACACACTGGTCACACTCTCTCAATGTAGTCCTACAGCCCTGTTTGCCAATCTGAGCATGTGCTTTGATCTTGAAGCTCAATCATAAATGTTCCTGCCTGTGGGACTGCTATCCCTCAAATTTAATGAGTACTTAGAGTAAATAAAAATTTTGTAATATGAACATGACTGAACAAAATTAAATACCAGAACTCAACCTTTGTTCACTTTGGATCAGAACCCTCCGCACATAATTTCTGTAGTAATTCCAGTGTGCAATGAATTGAGCAAATACTTTCTGAAAATGTTAACTGGAACAGGATGCAAAAGACTCGTTCTGAAAAGTGGGGGGATTAATGACAGTTCACAAAGGCACCTAAGGAAATAAAGCCAAGTTAAGAGAAAAAATATAATTTGTATAAACAGATGTTAATCCTCATCTCATTCATAACAATTACACACTCAAGACACTGTTTTTCCAAATGGCAAGAGCCCACTGTAGCCTTGATGCCCTCTATGGGGCCTGAAGGCATTGCTTACTGTTCAGGTTTGTCCAGAGACTTGGCATTTTCCTTGTCTTTGGAGGATCGGCCATGCTTTTCAATTTTTTCCAGTTCATCTGACTGCGCTCTCTGGAAAAACAAAAGTCAAATCTGTTTCTCAAAATCTGGTCAATTGTATCCCTTAGATAATGATGATCTTCATAAAGCAAAACTCTCCATATTTTCATATTTCTTAGCATCTGTTTGTAGTAAAACTTGAATTAATTCACAAGGCATTTTAAAGTATAAATATGTGTAATACAAACCAGATCATCCCCTGAACTCCCGAATGTTACTGAGTATTAGTGATCTGCAAAACATTTATTCATTCAAACATACTTTAAAACAATAGTTTTCCTTTCTTGTTATTGTGGTTGTTTATAATACTCTCTAGAAAGAATGTCATTTCTAAATTCATATTTCTTATTCAGAAATCAATCAAATTAAATTTAGAAGCAATTTGATCCTTAAGTTTTTGTAACATTTTTCCTATTGCAATCATTGTGTACTCCTTTTTGTATTTTAGGGAAAGGAAAGTACAATTAAATTACTATGACATAAAAAATAAATAAATAAATGGTTTTGATCCCTTTGCTGAATTTGTTTGTGAAACAAAAAATAGCTCCAGGCTAATTTTCTTCCTAAGTGTCTTCTTTCACCTTTTATAATGGCGACCTAAAAATTTGTTTGTTTATAGAGGAGGATCCTCTGCATTTTAAGTGTAAGATAGAAGACCTTATAGTATATTAAGAAGCACAAATATATATATATATATATTTTTTTTTTTTTTTTGTGCTGGGGATCGAACCCAGGGCCTTGTGCTTACAAGGCAAGCACTCTACTGACTGAGCTATCTCCCCAGCCCCTACAAATTTATTTCTTTTACAGAGCATTTAGATTATTTTTATTTGTATTCTTGTCTTTATTTTACAATTCATAAAGATGTTTCAAAAGAGCCCAAATTGTACATTTTCTAAATGCATTAAGGAGTAATAAGTATACTACTATTGTGAGTTTTAATCTACTCCTCAGAACTTAAAATTCCTTTTTTGTTTGTTTGTTTAAACAGAAGAGCAACTCAGACAAGAACTGCTGCAGAAGATGAAGTCTTAATAGATTTCTAAGGAATAGGTAGGCATCATCAAAACAAAGCTGCATTCTGCTCTGTCCCTTGCCCCCAGTTTACTAGAACTTCTCTCAGGAATATTAGGGGAGTAAATATTTACTTCTCAGTTACCTGGAGTCAGCCCCATGGCACACTGAGAATGTCACTTAGAGCCACATTACAAAATGACCTTTTGAAAATGACAATATCCATTTTACTTGCAAACTAAAGACCAGGTAAAATTATAAAAGAATATTAAAGCTAAGTATACTGACAAGGCAAGATGTACTGCAGGATTCACAAGTCCACACTTAAATCGGGTACAGAAAGATTTTCACAATTTCAATAATTCTATAGAAAGAAATGGGTTTTGCATTGTCTCACATGTGAGCTTTTGGGAAACAACTCACATCTAAACCATAACAGGGAGAAATGTGCTTGTAAAACTAGGGCCAAGGAAAATGTGCTTGTTGAAGAGATTACAACCCCCCAAAAAGGGAATCATAGCAAAAATTCTCCTTATGTCTCAAATGAGATATTGGACTTGAATTTTTGAGTAATACTAAAACTTTTAAGACAACGGAACTCTTGAAGATGAACTAAATTAATTTTGCATTGTGAGATGAACACGATCTTTGGACCAGTAGCAGAATGTTAAGGAATATGGCAGAGAAATCCTAATGATATCCCTAATTCATGTGGTTTATAACATAGTAAGAATATATAATAGATGGGATGACTAATGGAATGTTTGTAGTGAAATTAAAGATATTCATTAACTGAATCATGGAAAGATACCACTATCGGTAGACATAAAACCTGAATTGTATCACATCAAAAGTCAAGAAAAAGGAAGATCCCATAAAGAATATTAAAACGACATTGTTAAATGCTGTAAACAATTTTGACAAAAGCTGAAAATAATGACAATTTTTCCCAATTAAATTATGGTATCTTAAATATGTCTTCCAGTGGTAACTTGAGTGAAATTTCTATAAATACCATAATTCAAGACTGTTATGCTAGTGATCTTCAACAACCTGGTATTATTGGTAGAGTTCTAAACACTGTATTAAATGTTAAGCAATAAATATATGTTGAATTGCTAAATAAACAAATTTTGAATGATTGAAAAAAAAAAAAGAAATGGGAGTTTTTATGAGAGTAGTTGTTCATCTGCTTTTTCTAAGCCTTATGTCATTCTATACCTAAAATTTCATCCAACTTGATACAATCTGGTGAAATATTTCTACTTTTGGTTTGATTTTGTTTCTTGAACTTAAGACACCTTGACATAGACTAACCTAGCTGAGCTGGTACATGGAGCTGAATGACTAGAAATCCACTCCACAGGTCCAGTAACTTCCTGTATCTTAAAAACCAGACCAACCAACAAAAACCCCATGGGCAGCTACCAGAGAGAACAAATGGCCAGGATAAATCAGAATAATTGAAGGTACAAAAGAAAGAATAAAATTCCTCAATATCTTCTGAACAAAATGGCTTTCTCCTAGTACTATAGTCACTTCCCAAACTATTGAGCACATATGAATTACTAAGTGCACATTCCTTTATACTTTGTACTCTACTAAGAACTAGACCTTTTCCAGACTGTAACAAAACAAACCATTTTTGTTCACTTCAGGATGAAACAAAGCTGCTCTGGACTGACAGTATATTCTAGGGCTAGCAGAGGGAACTGCCATTTATCCATGTTCCATAAACTCCTTTCTTCTTATCCACAACTGTATGAACATGATGCAGTACCTTCTAATCTATTTGTTTTTCTTTCTGGAGCTTAGATAAGGTAATCAATCTCTCTCTCTCTCTCTCTCAGAAACACAAATTCTCATTCATGGTACTATCACTTATATTAGTCCATTTTCATTGCTATAATGAAATACCTGAAGAAGGCTAACTATAAAGAAAAGAGGTTTATTTACAGTTTTGAAGTCTGAAAGTCCAAACAGCACATGCTTTGAAGAGGGACCTGCAGTGAGCAAGGGATGCATGTGTGAGAGTGAGAGATCACATCTCTAAATAGAAGCAAAAAAGTGATTCAGGGATCAGCCTCATTCTTATTACTTGCTCTGAAGAGAGCTCAGGGGTGCCATGAGAGCCCAGAATTTCCAGAAGAGCTATCCCAATCCCTTCTGAGGGCAGCTCCCTCAACAATCTAAGGACCTCTCACCAGGCTCCACCTTTTAAGTTCCATTACCTCCCATACCACCACAAGCTTCTGACAAAATGAAGCTCTGGGAGACACACACCAACCATGTCCAAACCATAGCAAAGATGAATGAGCTAACACTGAACCAGCACTCCTGGGGAAAACGCAGGGTTCCCCTCAGTCTCTGGAGTTCCATTTTCATCAACTGATCAACTGAATGTAACCTTTTATAGGTTCAAAAAAGCTTTTTAGAAACAAATAATTTTGAATCATTAATGCTGAACTTAACAGCCAACAACACCACAAACTCACGCCTGAATAAATTTGTTTAACATACAGATTTTTCCCGAGGCACATCACAGCATTCTTATCTTAAGAGCACTAGACAGCTCTTCAACACTACTTTTAGGGGCCATTTTAGCCAGCAAAATCACTAACCAAATGCACAAAAATGCAAAAAAATGTGGCACTAAATAGACTGCAAAAAGGACACTTGTTTACTCTGTGAGAGCTGAAAAGAGAAGGCAGAATGTTGCTTTGTTCCACCTAAGCTGGGAACATGCACTTTAGGAGACTCAAACATTTCAGGGCATGTCCTCAAATAACCATAAAATCTTCACGGATATTGATTTTGAGGTTACAAATATATTTTGTATGGGATTTTGTTTTGTTTTTATTTATTTTTTTTTTTTGTACTTGGATTGAACCCGGAGACAGTTTACCATTGAGTTACATCTTTTATTTTTAGACAGGTTCTCACTAATTTGCTCAGAGCTTCTCTAAGTTACTGAGGCTGGTCTCGAACTTGTGACCCTCCTGCCTGAGTCTTAGGAGTTGCTGGAAATATAGGCATGTGCCACTGTACCTGGCTTACAAACATATTTTGGTGTGTAGATGAGTTTACCAATATGAAATAGACAAATGATGAGGATCAAATCTGTATGAATCATCACTTCACAAATACACACTGAGGAAGAGAGCATCATTGCATCATGACATGTACATACCCTTGATTTTCTTCTAGAAATTACTTCAGAAAAATGTATTTATCTTCATACTAAAACCACAGCAATGATTAATATGCAGAAAGATGGTAGTAACACACCTGAATGTACACATTTTGAAATATTAATCATCTTAAAGAAAAAGGGATACCAAGCTTTAAGGCCTTGGCATATCTCAGGTAGAGCCTGTATACCCCTACTATGGCTTAACTGTATTCCCAGAGTTCGTGTGTTGGAAAATTCATCCTCAAATTCTTGTTTATAGAATTTGGAGGCAGGGTCATTAGGGGGCAATTAGGATTAGATTATGTCAGAGGGTGGGACCTCCATAATGACTTTAGTGGCTTGTTTGCTTTATGTATGTATGTATGTATGTATGTATGTATGCATGTGTGTAAGTATATATGTATATACTGGGAGTTACACCCCGGCCCTTTTTATTTCAAGACAGGGTCTTGCTAAGTCATTTAGTGTCTTATTAAGTGCTAAGGCTGGCCTTGGACTAGCGATCCTCCTCCCTCAGCCTCTTGAGCCAGTGGGATTACAGGTATTAGAGTCTTACAAGAAGAAAAAAGACCCAAGTTAGCTTGTTTGCCGTCTTACCATGTGTTATTGCCCTCTGCCATGTTATGATGTGGCATGATACTGGTGCCATGCTCTTGGATTTCTAGAATTTTGAGAAATAATTTTTTGGTTTTTATGAAGTACCTAGTTCTTAGATATTTTGTTACAGCAATTGAAAATGAGCTAAAGTACATTCAAACAAAGTTCAGACATATAATGAATATTCATTGTTTAAATGAAGACTTTCCACAGTGGGAGAATGGTATAGCTGTAATTTTGTTGATGACATATTTTGATGCAAGATTTAAAGTAGCTATTTGTGAGCTACCTCCACTGTGAACCAAACCACTACTTACAGTATAATATGGTTGTATTTTTTTTAAAATCATGATTGTCAAATGTCTCCTTGAAAACGACTCCCTATTTGTCTGAAAATGTTTCAGAAAAGAATATTGTTATAATGTCATAGGAGTCAATGTTAGAAAAGAAAAATGATCCAGTTGATATGTCAAGGATATATATTAGGTAGTAGGAACATGAGACAGGCTTCAAGTTTGTACCTTCCACAAATTACTATTGCTCTCCTGCTATCATGTCTTACTATTATGGTATAGAAGAAAACAAAAGCTAGAAAATTCCCGCTTCTGCATTCAGAAAGTTCATATGAGTGGCAGACAAATGAATATATATCATAAAATAGTGTGATGGGTGTTCCTCTAGTGGTACAAAGTAATGGCTGCAGGGCAGTGGTATTTTAGAGAACATGAAGCATTTAGAATCTATAAATAGTTCTGGAGAACTGCTAAGGCAAAAGATAAACAATCAGAAATCAGCTACCTTTGAGTCACAGAAGAAGAGATCCCTGGAGATCCAAAAAAAAGTCAGCCAAGGACAGGTCCTACAGAGGAATCACAAGTCAAAGAGGAGGAGGGAGGTAGAAGAGAAGCCAGAGGAAAAGAAGTCAGAGATAGATGATGTCATGATGCACCAGGAAGGCCCTCCCCAGATGCCAGTGCATCTGGAGGACTTCTCAGCCTCCAGAAACAAATTTATTTTTAAAAAATAAATTTAAATACCAAAATAAAAATAAATATCAGTCTCGTATTTTGAGAAAAAGGGACACTTTCAATTCTCAAGGGTAAAAGGGAAGAACAAAGAGAATTTTGATACAGAAAAAAATTAGAAATTTCATGTTTATGACCTTGATTTTGTGAATAAATTTGGAGATGAGATCATCTCCCCAAAGTGAGGAGGTTTAGAGCAGATGATGAAAAAGGAAGAATGGAAAAGCTTTTGAAGAACCATGTGAGGAATGCAACAATCACCCAGAAGAAAAGGGACTATAATTAAACAGGAATGAGCCAGGCAAGGAAAATAAAGTGGGGAGGGGTCCTGCAGTGGGGAAAGATGGGGGAAGGATCAAGTTATGAAAATAAGGTACAATGAAGACAGACAGCAAGTTTAGAGAAGCTGCAGTGAAGACAAGGAGGAAAAACAATACATCTCCTAAATATCTTAAAAAGGATTGCCACCAGCATACTAGACCCGGTTCACCAAAGTCCCCATGACCCAGCTTGCCTCTTTGCCAGGACCATGGTCACATGACATGGCAGCTCCCTCCCTCCTCTACAATGCCCTTCCACAGGTGGCTTCCTCAGTGCCAAAGACTTTTTTATTTATCACATGCTCAATCTTGCTTCATTGGCAAATCATTTTCTGACCCAAAGACCATTTTCCAACCACATTTCCTCAGTAGCAGCTACCACTTGCCATTGTGATTTTACATTTACTTTTGTGAATCTCTGATTAATGTCTTCTCCACAGACAGACTGAAAGTTCTATGGGGGCAGAGGGATTATCTAAATCCTATCATCTTAACCTAGTGATGGCACACCTAAGAAGGACCAGAGAAATTTCTGCACCTGAACTCATTCAGCAAGCACTAGATTAATACAGTATCAGAGAAACACAAAAATCTCAGTTGCAGGTCGGGGGGGAGTAGATTAACAGAATGAATAAAAAACTATTACCCCCGGTAAATGTATGATTACAAAAACGGTATGCCTCTACTTCATGTACAGAGAAACAAGATGTATCCCATTTGTTTACAATAAAAGTGAATAAAGAAAATAAATGTGAAATGCCCCACCTGTTTCAATCTTTTTCCGAGAAGATTAAACATAAAGCACTGTGATTAATTTTTTATATTTTATTGCTTCAAATGCTTCAAACTATGGGAAATCTTTGGCAAAAATAAAGACAATAAAGTTTTCACAATAACTTTACACAAAGCATTGCACAACAATGTTCTTCAGTACATGTGAAATAACATAGGAATGTTCAGAATCCTCAGTGAGGAAATTAACTGTACAATATTCATAGTTCATTGTAAAACAAAACCATTTCATAAATATTTAAAATATTTCCTAGGGTCTCATCACATATTAACATTTGTATTTCAATCAGTATTGAACTTTTGAAAGTATTTTTATTACTTAAAAATTAATAAACAGGTTTTTAAAAATTTCTGTTGTCTACCACAGCATCAAGACCCCTCCCCACAATTCTGCTTATTTCACATAAAACTAGAGGGAAGTAACTAAAATAAAAATCAATATGGTTCTCAGTCAAGCCCTCTGTGGAAAAGAGGAAAATGTTTCATGTCTATTATTACAGACATTTCTCTGGTGGTTTATTCGTGCAGTCTCAAACTTGACCAGCTTTAAGTTGATCTAAATGAGTTCTCAGCTCAGGACACAGTTCAATTAGCAGCAGCTCCATCAGCACCTTAAAAAAAAAAAAAAAAAACTCAGTTGCAAAGAAACACAAGGCCGTTTTCTGTAGCAGTTCTCAATTTTTTGGAGTCAGGATGCTTTCACTTCTAAAAACTATATAAGATCCCAAGGAATTTTGGGGACTTGTGGATTGTATTTTTCATTATTTACCATGTTAGGTATTAAAACTGAGAAAAGTGTAAAATATCTAATTCATTCAAATAATCATAAAAACCTATTACATATTACTATAAATAACATACATAATTTTTAAAAATTTTACTTTAAGGGAATAGCAATGTTTTATAATTGTTTAGTATCTGGTCTAATAGCTGGGACTTGTATCTGATTTTGCATTCCATTTCTTGTGACTTGTCATTTGAAAGAAGCTTGGAAAGAAAATCCAGCTTCACACAGGCAGGTAGTTAAAAGGGTGAATGTTACTTTAAAAGTTTTGTTTGCTACATTAAGTTCCTTGAAATGTGGAATATAAAACTGTTGTCAATTAATATTTTATACTGTTACATGAAAATTTATTCTCTCCTACAACTGGAATGATCATTTGCAAAATGTTGGTTTGCTGAGAAACACAGAGGCTCCAAAGTTTTAAAATATAATAAACAAAATCAGTTCTTTTCAAATATCATCTCTAATATCATCAAGGCTTACATAATAAACTGTCAATCTCACGGAGGGAGACATAAGATTTCAAAATATCTAATTTTTGCTTTAGAACTTGAATTTTATCATTGGCAACAAATACTGTTTTTTGTTTGTTTGTTTTCCCTCTTGAAGTAACAGAATTACTTTGTTCAAGAAAATGTCTGGCAAACATCAAGGCATGCATAACCACTGTTTAATAGTCATGTTTTCAAATAGAAATGGTATTTATTGAAAACAATGTAAGTTTGAATAACAACTTTAACACGTGCTTTTATATAAAAACAGCTGTGGTATTTTGCTATTTGTAAAAACACTTCATACGTACTGTCCACGTTGTTACAGAGAATATTACAAAGATGCACTCAAGTGTGGAGTTTTCATAAAATGAGTAATTCTGAAGGGCCCTTCACAGAAACTGGCTTTTTCCCTGTGAATGAACAGCAGTGAAGAATTACAATGACAACTTGATTTGGAGCTATCACTTTGATTTATGTTGAGGTGCCAGGCGTTTAACCCACCATTGCCATGTTAGTCAGTTTTCCATTACTATCACCAAAACCTGAGATAATCAATTTACAAAGAAAAAAGGTTTATTTTGGATAACTGTTTTAGAGGTTATCCATGACTCATTGGCTCCATTATTTGAGGCCTGTGGTGGCACATGATGGCACAGTACATAGTCAAGCAAAACCACTCACTTCATGGATAAGAAACAAAGCAGAGTGAGGAAGGAGTCAGTCTGACAATCCCCCTCAAGGGCATGCCCCCATGACCTTAGGACCTTCCACTAGGTCCCATTTTTCAAGGCCCCATCACCATTTTCCAAAAGTACAACTTTGGGAACCAAACCATTTGCTCATAAGCCTTGGGGAGATAGTTAAGACTCATGGCTTTTCTACAATCAGTGCAAATGTCTTTACCACTTAAGAGTCAAATAAGATCTCAATGTTGTTATAAGAATGGATTTGACCTTGCTGCTCTCATGGAAAAGACTACAGTAATCCCTGGGCATCCATGGAGCAGACTTTGAAAAAGTAGGGTCTGTCTACGGCCATACCACCCTGAACGCGCCCGATCTCGTCTGAAAAAGTAAGGGCTGGCATAATTTTCCTATCTAGCTTACCATTCAATTCTCCTCCACCACCCCCACCCTTAAGTGCTTTGGGTGACAAGTTTCATACTGTTTACTGCATCTTTAAAGAACACTGTCCAAAAGCAAAATCAAAATTAACTTTAAAAAATATTAAACAAAAAGCCAAGTGTGGGAGCACATACCTATAATCCCAGCACTTGGGAAGCTGAGCTAAGAGGATTGCAAGTTCAAAGTCAGC
Source organism: Sciurus carolinensis (assembly GCF_902686445.1). Taxonomy (NCBI): domain Eukaryota; kingdom Metazoa; phylum Chordata; class Mammalia; order Rodentia; family Sciuridae; genus Sciurus; species Sciurus carolinensis. Next base: position 32,223,702 of record NC_062224.1, read on the forward strand.
CTCATCAACTTAGCAAGGCTCTGAAGCAATACAGTGAGACCCTGTCTCAAAGTAAAATATAAAAGAAGGGCTGGGGAATCTACATGCTGCTTTCCAGAGTGGCTGCACCCATTTGCAACACCACCAGTAATGTAAAAGTGTGCCCTTTTCCCCACATTCATGCCAACATCTGTTATTGTTTGTGTTCTTGATAACAGTCATTCTAATTGGAGTAAGATGAAATCTTAGAGTTGTTTTAATTTAATATCTTTAATTACTAGATGTTGAACACTTTTTCATACATTTATTAATTGCCTGTATATCTTCTTCTGTAAAGTATCTGTGCAGTTCCTTGGTCCGTTTATTGACTGGGTCCTTTGTATTTTTGGTGTAAAGTTTTGTAACTTCTTTATAAATTTTGGAGATTAGTGCTGTATCCGAAGTGCATGTGGAAAAGATTTTCTCCCACTCTGTAGGTTCTCTTTTCACATTATTGATTGTATCCTTTGCTGAGAAAAAGCATTTTAGTTTGAATCCATTCCATTTATTGGTTCTTGCTTTGATATAAAAATAAATAAATAAATAGCTGGGAATTATCAAGAATACAGCAACAATAAATGTTGGTGAGGATGTGAGGGAAAAGGAATACTCACACTTTGCTGGTGGGGCTGCAAATTGGTGCAACCACTATGGAAAGCACTACAGAGACTCCTCAGAAAACTTGGAATGGAACCACCATTTGACCCAGCTATCCCACTCCTCAGTATTTATCCAAAGGACTTAAAATCAGCATACTACAGTGACTCAGTCACATCAATGTTTATAGCAGCTCAATTCACAGTAGTTAAACTATGGAACCAACCTAGGTGTCCTTCAACAGATGAATGGATGGATAAAGAAAATGTGGTACATATACACAATGGAATATAACTCAGCTATAAAGAATTATGGCAAAGGCCATAATTTCATAAATAAATGAGTTGGAGAATATCATGCTAAGTGAAATAAGCCAATCAATAAACCAAAAGTCAAATCTTTGCTATGGAGACGCTAATTCACAATGGAGGGCAGTGCTAGGAAAGAAGAGAGTTACTTTATATTAGGCAGAGGGGAGTGATGGGAGGGGAGGGGATATGGGGATAGGAAGGATAGTAGAATGAAACAGACATTATCACCTTATGTACATATGTGACTGCATGACTGATGTGACACTACAATGAGAAAAAGAAGAAATTGTAACCCATTTATGTATCAATGTGCATAAATCACTCTGTCAAGTATAACTAATTAGAAAAACTTTTAAAAATTAAAAACAAAGAAACAAAAAAAGGTTGATGTATAGCTCAGTGGTAGAACTTGTGTATAGCATGAGTTCAGGTTACAGCAAGATGACTGGTTATGAAACAGAAAGTGCACCATTACCAGACATCATATAGCCCAGTGCCTTGATACTAAACTTCTGAGGCTATCAAACTGTGAAATATAAATATCTATTGTTTATAAATCACCTAGTTTGTGGTATTCTGTTATACTACTCCAAACAAAGAGTACATGTTCTACTTTCATGGAGTATGATTATAAGAAGGTAGACAGTAGTGACAGCAACACGGCAAAAATAGGAGGTAGCTATCTTCACTAACCATAGCAAATTCAATCAGCAACCATATATAAACAAGAACACCTTGATGAAAACACTCAAAATTGGGAATAAGTATGAGTCACTAGTGTGGCCCACAGAATAAGTAAGAAAAAATATAAAAAAGATAAGAAAAATGGTCTCACTTTGACCCTGTTATCTCTCCCTCTCTCCCAGGTCAGCATAGTATCATATAAGGATGATTCCCTTGGGACTAGTTTCTACAGAGGGAAAACAACAAGAGGTGAACATCCAGTTTCCCCAGCATTCCAAGATGCTTCCTAGGAATTCTACTCTGGTCTCATCACATGGGGAATGCAGGGGGAAAATGGCACAAACTAGATGAGATCAGGTATAAACAAAGCAAGGAAGCAGACATCACAGCAACTAGCAGGCAGATCTTGGCAGTAACTCTGTGTACCTGACAGGGGAAGCACTCAAACAGAGGTATCTAACAATACAGTTCTGCAAAGCTGTGCTGGTTGCTCCCAAAGTGGTAGAAGTTCACCTGGCTTGTCTCCAAAAGTAGCCTTGAACCCTAAATCTAGGTCTAAGAGAGAAAGACAACCACTGTAGTGAATTATAGCAAAGAGCAGTGGCTAGCTCTGCAGCACATGGGAGTTTAAAATGGGCTCAGTCAAGCCTCAGAATGTGCACCGAGGCCCAACTGAGGCATGGAAGCAAACCTCAACTATGTATTTCTACTAAACATAGCAGCTGGTCCCACTTATCCTAATCAGCCATTCCACCTGACACCAGGGCCCCTCATATAACCCTTTCCAATTGCTAAACAAAAGTAGTGGTGTCATCTGCCCAGGGAACATACCCTGTGGCCTGGTTCATCTGAAGTGATTGCAATGCACATCCAACAACCCACTTTGATTGGAAAGTCTAAACAGCTGCCTGAGCTGATCTGTGAGCAAAGGCAGCAACAGAGCCATCTAGAAAGCTGAAAGCAAGCTCTGCCTGCCCAAGATCACTACCAGCTAGCCCATGAGAATCACAAGCTAGACTAAACAGTGAGGGTTTACCCCTGCTAAAGAACACTGTAAAAGTTGAAAACATGGCTGTCTACTCAAATGCACAAACACCAATGCAAGGACACATATTGCAAAGACTCAGAAAAGTGTGACACCTTCAAGGAAAAAAAAAAAAGAAAAGAAAGAAAACAGACTAACAAATCTCTAACAATGCATCCTAAAGAAAGAAAAATCTATGAAATGATAGGCAAAATTTTCAGAATTATTTTCTTCCAGTTCAGTGAACTATAATAGACAGATAAAAATTTAAATAAGATTCAGAAAATACACAAACAAGACAGTATGAAAAAGAAATAGAAATTTATAAAGCAAATCCAAGAGGTGAACAATACAATGACTAAATTCTAAAATGCAATACAGACCTACACAGCAGGCTAAATTGAACCGAAGAATCAGTGAACTTGACATTTTCAATCATCCAATCAGAGAAACATAAAGAAAGAAGAAATCCCACAGGAGTTGTGGAACTCAATCAAGAGACTTAACCAATGAATAATAGGAATCCAAAAACATGAGAAAAGGGGAGAAAAAGTATACTTAAAGAAATAATTGGGAGGTGGGGCTAAGACAGTAAAGCAGCAGTAGGCTTTATTTTACAGTTTCTCTATAGATATTGAGGTAGTTGGAGAACAGCTACTCAGGGAACAGTACAGACTGCAGCAAATACTGTGATGTAGTCCTGGCCGGCACCTACTATGAGGCTCAGAGCAGCCCATGTAAAATGTCAGTGAAAAAGGCACAGAGAAGACTATACAGAATGGAATCTGGGTCAGAGATGGGAGTACAGCTGCTTTCCCCTTGAGTCTGGTAACTCTGTGACCACCTGGAAAGGGTCAGGAAACTAAAACAATACATGATTGCATGTAGTAATTGAGCCCAAGAAGGCCATAGTCATATGTGTGTGTGTGGTAGAGTAGATAGGAACCCCTCCACCCAGGGCAGTTGGTTACTCCATGCTATAAGTAGGATTCTCAGGAGGCACCAAACATCCAGATGGGCAGAAGAGACAGGTACTGGTCAGTTCCTACAGGTCAATATAATCTGGAGTATATTCTACCCAAGAACATTTCCATCAGACTTGGCATCAGTTGCTCGAACATCCTGTTTAGAATTCCACCTTTACCCTGGGAGTGCATTGATATAATTTGTTCAAAATAAACTCCAATAGATGGTACATCTCATTCTGAGCTACTGTGCAGTAGTGAGCAAGGAATCTAAGAGTCATTTCAATCAACTTTGATTCCAGGCCACTCCAGCTGGCAGCCTGGTGAGCAAAATAAAAGAAAAAGGGTTTAACTACCCTAAGGGGTGCATAACCCAAGAACAAATGGAAAGAACTTGTTATAGATTGGATATGAGGTGTCTCCAAAAACTTCCTCTGTTAATGGAGAAATATCCAGAGGTAAAATGATCAGATTATGAAGGCTACAACCTAATCAGTCCATTGCAGCTTGGTAACTATGAGCAGGTGGATCATGGCTGGAGGAGGTGGATAACTGGGGGTGTACCCTAAGAAGGGTTGCTCTTCCATGCAGTCCTTTCTCCTTTCTCTTTGTTTCTTGGCTGCCATATCTTCTACTGCATGCTTCCGCCATGATGTTCTCTCTCCCTTCAGTCCCAGAGCAAAGGAGTCAACCAACTCTGGACTGAACCTCCAAAATCATGAACCGAAATAAACTTTTCCTCCTCCAAGTTGTTCTTGTCAGGTATTTTGGTCACAGAGATATAAAAACCAAACACAGAAGTGTAGAATGTCATAGGTAGTAAACATTCATTCAATAGTTCACAGTTTTGACCACATCAGTGAAGACAATTCTTTCATTAAGTTTTTTTTTTTTTTTTCTGATTGGTTCCTGCATACATATACACACATATATTTTTTTTTTTTCCTTTTTCCTTTTCCTTTTGGTGATTACTTTTCTTTTTATTAGCCTTTTTATTTGGGGAGGTTCATGTATTTTGGAGGATTTTCCGTTTTTTTGTGGTGTTTATTTGTTATTCTTTGTTTTCTTCTTCTAATAGGCAAATTTTCTTGCTCTCTCTGTATGTATATATATGAAAATTTTATCTTATTCATTTTTCTTTCTACTTCTCTTCTGCTTTCTATTTTCACTTTTTAACTCCTCTAAACCTTCTTGTGCCTTCCCTTCCTATTTATTTCTCTTTTAATTAACTGGATATTTAATGTGCTTTAAAACTGTTTATACAATTTTGCTCCATATTTTCCTGTTGTGGTGGTTGCCAGTGCTTTGTCTGTTACTGTTGGTACCTGGTGTTTACTCCGGGTATCTGGTTCAGTGCAGTTTGTTGTTGATGCTGTTGTTCATTTGCCCTTTCCATGTGAGGTGCTAGGGATCCAGCATGGCTTTTCAAGTTCCTGGGGTCAAGGATCTGTGGCTGAACTACACACCCAACCAAGTTAAGATACAGCACACACTGTACCACACACAACCAACCCCACTTAAATTTCACCAATGCTTTTAATACAAAGAATAAAGGAATCTGCTAGGCACAGTGGTGTATATTTGCAATTCCAGTGACTTGGGAGACTAAGGCAGGAGGATTGCAAATTCAAGGTCAGTCTCAGTAACTAAATGGAATCCTCAGCAACTTAAAAAGAATGTGTCTCAAAATTAAAAAAAAAAAAATTAAAAGAAATGGGAATGTATATTAGTGGTAAAGTGCCCCTGTATTCAATCTCCAGGACCAAACAAATCAAAACAGAATAAAGGAAATAAAAACTCCTTGCTGATAGGCAGGCCCCAACAAGGCATGGCTAACAGAGACCTAGAAGACTCACTCCTAGTCATCTGCTCCTACAGCAACAGCAGAGAGAAACAACACAAAAACTGTGGACACCACACATTCAAAGGGTCTTAAAATATGTCTCTTTATTTATTTATTTTTATTTTTTTTAGTGGTGCTGGGGATTGCCTTGCTTACAAGGCAAGCACGCTACCAACTGAGCCATATCCCCAGCCGCACATACTTTAAAAATGCACTTGGACAAGGTATATTTCACCACATAATAATCTCAAATTTTACATGAATTTTTTTGCAAAAAAAAATTAGGTGCAAGGGCTGGGGAGATAGCTCAGTTAGTAGAGTGCTTGCCTTGCAAGCACAAGGCCCTGGGTTCAATCCCCAGCACCACAAAAAAAAAAAAAAAAAAAAAATAGGTACAACAATTATGTGATGCTTTTTAAAATTATATCAGTATTACTCAAAGCCAATTTATTTCTAAACTGTGGCATGAAATTAGGATGAACAGAATACGTGTGAATATATGTTAATACAGTGGTGACAATTATGTGGTGAAATATGGTATACTATGAAACCCACTAATATAGTATACAATTCACAGCAATCTGTTATTCCAGCATACACCATCAAAAGAATATGTGCTCTAAAATGCCCTCCTTACCTAAAAGTGGAAGAGAAATCCAACAGAATATATACACAAATCCTAACAGAAATAGAAGAAATATCAAAAAAATAACACAACACAACACACCTCCTAAGGTCTCTAATCTGCCAGTAACTGATTCCAAAGATATTGAAGTTTATGAAATGTCAGATAAAAGAATCAAAAGAATGATTAGTTTAAAAATCTATGAATTTAAAAATCTATGAAATTTAAAAATCTATGAATGACTTAAGGAAGACCATACAGGATATGAATAAGCAATTCAACAAAGAGAGACACTGAAAAAGAACCAAATGGAAATGCTTGGAAATGACTCAATAAGTCAAATAAAATACATAGTGGAAAGCATAATTATAGGCTACATCAAGCAGAAAATGGTTTAAGGTCTTAAGGTCAAAATGCACGAACTAAAACATTCAGACATTGATCAAAGAAAAAGTAAGAACATAGAAACTGAATATTCAACATCTCTACCAAAATATTAGACTCATAGAAACAGAATGGTAAAGAAAACTTATTTCATAAGATAATAGCAAAAAAAATTCCCAAATTTTGAGAATAAGATGGATACGTAGGTACTGGAGACATTTCGGTCACCAAGGAGATATGAAAAGAAATGAACCCCTCCACAAAATATTACAGTTAAAATGCCAAGAATTCAGAATACAGAAATCATATTAAAAACTTCAAGAGAGAAATGCCATGTCACTTGTAAGGGCAAACCCATCAAAAAATCAGTAGATTTCTGAACATAAACTCTGAAGGCCAAGAAGGCACGGAATGATATATTTCAAGCAATGGAAAAAAAAAAAAAAAAAAACCCACATACCAACTTCGATTACTACATCCAGTAAAACTATCTTTCAAAATTGAAGAAAAAACGAAAACCTTTCAGGATAAGCATCAACTAAAGGAATTCATAATCACTAAGCCACCACTGCAGAAGATACTTAAAGGAATCATACACACAGAAAAGAAAAAGAAAAAAAAAAAAAATCAAGAGAACATGGGAAAGAATTTTGTTATAAGAATAGACAAATAAATGAAATTAAGGAATGAATCAAGCATTAGAAATAAAGCATGAAATAATAACTGTCACTCTATAGTAACACTCAATGTAAATGTTCTCAATTCTGCAATTAAAAGACAGACTTTCAAAGACTTAACAACAAGAATCACAGGATTATCTCAATAGATACAGAAAAAGCATTTGACAAAAATTCAATATCCATTCATACTGGAAACACTAGAAAAACTAGGAATAGTAGGAATATACCTCAACATTGTAAAAGCCATCTATGCTTAGTCCAAGACCAACATCATTCTAAATGGAGAAAAATTGAAAGCACTCCCTCTAAAAACTGGAACAAGACAACGATGCCCTCTTTAACCACTTCTATTCAACACAACCCTTGAAACCCTAGCCAGAATAATTAGAAAAAAGAAATTGAAGGAATATGGATACGAAAAGAAGAGCTCAAACTATCCCTATTTGCCAACAACATGATTCTATATTTAAAAGATCCAAAATCTCCACCAAAAAGCTGCTTGAACGCATAAACAAATTCAGCAAAGTAGCAGGGAATGAAAACAAACACCCATAAGCCAACTGTGTTCCTATAATGACAAATCAGCTGAAAGAGAAATCAGAAAAATCATTCAATTCACAATAGCCTCAAAATCAAAACAAAAACAAAAACAAACAAAAAACCTTGGAAATCAATCTAAAAAAAAAAAGGAGATGAAAGAAATCTACAATGAAAACTACAGAACATTAAAGAAAGAAATTAAGACTTTAGAAAATGGAAAGGCCTCTCATGTTCTTTGATAGGGAGAATTAATATTGTTAAAATGGCCATACTATCAAAAGCACCATGCAGAATTAATTCAATTCCCATTAAAATTTCAATGATGTTATTCACAAAAATAGAAAAAGCAGTCATGAAATTCATTTGGAAAAATAAGTTCATAGTAGCCAAAGCAATCCTTAGTAATAAAAGTAATGCAAGAGGCATCACAATACCAGACCTTAAATTATATTACAGAGCTAGAGTAACAAAAATATCATGGTATTGGCATAAAAACAGAATTGAAGACCAATGGAACATAATAGAAGACACAGAGACATACCCACATTAATACAGTTATCTCATACTAGACAAAGGTGCCATAAAAAATACGTTGAAGAAAAGACAGCCTCTTAATGGTGCAAGGAAAACTGGAAATCCATATGTAGTAGATTAAAATTGAACCCCTATATCTCAGCCTGCACAAAACTCAACTCAAAGTGGATACTAGAAGGACCCTGGCATTAGGCCAGAGACTGGCTATTGTGAATTGAGCTGCTATAAACATTGATGTTGCTAAGTCACTGTCATACGCTGATTTTAAGTTTTTTGGGTATAAACCAAGGAGTGGGATAGCTCAGTCAAACTACTAGAAGAAAAGGTAGGCCAACTCTCCATCATATCAGCTCAGGAACAGACTTCCTCAATGAGACTCCTAAAGCAAAAGAAGTAAAATCGATAATCAATAAATGGGATGGCATCAAACCCAAAAGCTTCTTCACAGCAAAGGAAACAATCAAGAGCATGAACAGAGAGCCTACAAAAAGGGAGAAAGTCTTTACTACCTTCACCTCAGATAGAGCATTAATCTCCAGGATATACAAAGAACTCAAGAAAACACCAAGAAAAAAATAACTCAATCAATGAATGGGTAAAGGAACTGAACAGGCACTTGACAATCAATCAACAAATATATGAAAAAATTTTCAACATCTCTAGTAATTAGAGAAATGCAAACTAAAACTACACTGAGATTCCATCTTGCTCCAATCAGAAGGGCAATTATCAAGAATACAAGTAACAATAAATGTGGATGAGGATGTGGGAAAAAGGTTCAATTATACATTTATGGTGCGACTGCAAACTGGTGAAACCAGTCTGGAAAGCAGTATGGAGAGATTCCTCAGACAACTTGGAATGGAACCACCATTTGACTCAGCTATCCCACTCCTTGGTTTATACCCAAGACTTAAAATCAGCATACAATAGTGACTTAGCAACATCAATGTTTATAGCAGCTCAATTCACAACAGCCAAGCTATGGAACCAACCTAGGTGTCCTTCAACAGATGAATGGATAAGGAAAATGTGGTAAATATAGACAATGGAATATTACTCAGCTATAAAGAATGAAATTTTGGCATTTGCTGGTAAATGGTTGGAACTGGAGACTATCATGCTAAGTGAAGTAAGCCAGTTCCCCAAAACCAAAGGTAGAATGCTCTCCAGTATGTGGGTGCTAACCCATAACAAGAAAGGGGAGGGAGAGGAAATATAGAAGTTCACAAAGGGGAATGAAGGGAAGGGAGGGGGAATGGGAATAAGACAGTAGAATGAATCGGACATAACTTTCCTATGCTTATATATGAAAACACTGCCAGTGTTACTCCACATCATGTTCAACCAAAAGAATGGGATCAAAATTGTAACAGAGTATATATTAGCCAAAATATGGAAAGGAACTTTATAGAAAGAAAAAAAAATCCAGCTAAAACAATGGTCAAGGGACCTTTTTCTCAAAAGACATACAAAAAACCATGTATGTACAGTAAGATAAAATACACAGTACTGTCCTGTATATCTTAAAAAATAAAGACAGACTTGCAGCCTGAATTTTTTTAAAAAGATCCAAGTGTATCTTTTCTGAAAGAAACACATTTCATAAGTAAAAACATCTATAGGCTAAAAGTGAACAGAGGTAAAATAGTATTTCATGCAAAGACTATGAAAGTGAGCACAATGACTATTCTCATATTCTTCGAAGCAGATTTCAAGTCAAAATTAAGTCAGAAGAAATAAAGAAGGTCAATATACATTGGGATAGTGAACAATCTAACAAGAAGATAAAATGGTATTATGTATTTATGCCCCAAACATTGCTGCATCCAATTTTATAAAACAAAAATAACAACACACACTTCCATTTGAAAAACTGTCTTTTGCAAATGAAGGAAAAATAATTAAGAAGTTGATAACCACTGACGTCCCCTACCGGAACTATCAAAAGGACTTTGTTAAGATGAAATAAAATTGTGTTAATTAGTAACATAAATCATATAAAAATCAGAAAACTGAGAGGTATAATACAGAGTCATAATCAGAACCCTCCAAGTTTATAATGACAGTGTGTAACTTTATCCATGGCATGATTATTAAAAGCTATAACTATTAACAACAATTATAGTTAACAAATTTGCAACAGACACATCTTATGAAGTGATATAAATTCTGACATCAAGAACAAAATATGGAAAGGAACTTTATAGAAAGAAAAAAAAATCCAGCTAAAACAATGGTCAAGGGACCTTTTTCTCAAAAGACATACAAAAAACCAGCAAAAAAAAAAAAATTTTTTTTGAGTGGGGGGGTGCTGGGGATTGAACCCAAGGCCTTGTGCTTGCAAGGCAAACACTCTACCAACTGAGCTATATCTCCAGTCCAAGGCCAGCAAATTTATCCAAAACATCACTCATCATTACAGAAATGCAAACTTAAACCACAAAGTATATCATTTCACAGCTGTCAGAACGGCTGTGAATTTAAAAACAAAAACAAAAAAAGCTGATGGTGAGGATGCAGAAAAATGGGAAGGAACTCTTGTGTACTATTGCTGGGTATGTAAATTAGTACAACCATTGTGGAAAACTTGAATGGATGTTCCTCAATAAAACTAAAAACAGGGCCGATGGTGTTAATGGTGGAATGTTTGCCTAGCAAGTGCTCAGGTTGTGGTTTCAATCCCAAACACCACAAAACATAAACAAAAGCAAAAAAAAAAAAAAAAAAAAAAATAGAAAAAGAATTACTATATGATCCAGAAGTCCTACTTTTGTTTATATACCTAAAAGATTTGAAATCATCATGTTGAGGAGATATGTATACCCATGTCTGTTGCAACTCTGTTCACAATAGCAAGGTAAAATAATCAACCTAAGTGCCCACCAAAGAATGGAAAAAGAAAATGTGGTACATATACACAATGAATACACAGTCTTCAAAGAATTTTTTTCATTTAAAACAACATGGATGGAACTGAACAACATTATGCTAAGTATATGAAATAAGCCAGGCACAAAAAGAAAAATACTGCATGTTTATTTTTTATTTGTGGAATCGCTGAACTCAAAAGCAGAAAGTAGAATGGTAGTTACCAGGACAGAGTTGTAGGGATAATATGAAGAAGATGATCAGAGAGTACAAAGGCTCAGTTAAACAGGAGGAATAAGATCTTCTTAGATACATTAAACAGTATGAAAAATATAGTAAATATATTGGACATTTAAAAATTGCTAAAAAGTGGCACATGCCTGTAATCCCAGCAGCTCAGGAAGCTAAGGCAGGAGGATAGAGAGTTCAAAGCCAGTCTCAGCAACTCAGCAAGGCCCTAAGAAACTTAGTGAACCCCTGTCTCTAAATTAAACATAAAAAATAGCTCGGGGACGTGGGGTTCAATCCCTGGTAACCGCCGTACCCTCCCCCGCAAAAAATAAAATAAAATAAAAAAGAATAGAGAGAGCACGAGAGAGAGCGCTAAGAGACTACATTTCTAATATTCTTACCACAAAAAAAGTATTTGAGATCATGGCTATATTAATTAGCTTGATATAATTTTTTCTTATTATATTCACAAATCGACATTATTTTTTACCTCACAAATATATATAATTATAAATTGCCTCTTACAATAAAACTTAAAAAAATTGCACTGAACAAGTTGTTCTGAAGAACTTAGATGCACTAAGTAGCTATAGAGCTTGTCCCAATTCAGAAATTTATATTTTGTGAAATTAAACTACTTTGAAATGTTAAAAACTACCAAATAAAATATTCTAAATCAGTATAAAAATATATTTATAAATATACTTGTCATCAATGTTCTGTTTTTCATTATATATTTCTACACATAAGATATACCAGGTTTATATAAGACATTTGTTCACCATAATATATATGTATATGTAATGTATATGCAGGATAGACAGACACACACATTTTAGCTCATTATGATCTTCTATAGCAATTACTTTCTTATGGTATTTCCTCACTTTTTCCATATGGCCCACATGGGTGAGAAAGAGTTAGTATGAAAGTCAAGAAAAATAGTAACTCTGTACCTCCAAACAATTGTTTTAAATATTCATTTCACTGGAATACTAACATACTGAATACATGATTGGATTTCTTTCAGTTTTTACAGAGAATAACTGTATGATAGTTATCTCAGTCCTTTTTCATGACTGAGTCTCACTGAACACATATGTTCACTATGCTTTCTGGGCAACTACCCTGTGCTGGATTAATCATGGTATGATATGATGAACCATGGGAAATATTCTCTTCCAAAGATCACAACTTGACAAGGAAGACCCTATATACATATGTTTTAAAAGGATCAAATTCAGGAGTGGACAAGGAGGTTGAACACACAGTCCTTAAGGCAGTGGTCAGAGAAGACTGCCTATATCCTGTCCATCATGTATATCTCCCAGCGCCAGAACTCTTTTGACTTGAAATAGAAAAGAATGCAAACCAGCATAAAGGCTTAAATATCAATAAGATTATAGGCAAGAGCAGAAAAAAACTGAAAAGTGACCTCGTAGATAATTCAAGACAAAATAAGACCACCCTGAGACATTTTCCTAAATGTAATATAAAACACCAAAATGGACATCACTTTATTATTCCATAGAGCAATATAGTTAAGGCCATATCTCTGCTAAAATCACTTAATATATGAGTGTATAGACTGTACTTCTAAAATGCCACTGACTATATCATGCTCTAATACCCTAATCCCCTTTGCCACTTTCTTAAGGAAAAGTGCTACACACAAGAAAATCCAAAATGTCCTGCCAGTTAGTGAAGTAAACTGTGAGTACATACTAGCTGTGTGACCTTGTACAAACCACTTACCTGTGTCTTTTTCCTAATGTGTAAAATAGGGATAATTAAGAGCACCTGCCTCTAGGTCATTAGAGACACGCAAATCAAAACCACAATGAGATCATGCTTCACGCCTCTTAGGATGGTGAAGATGTGGGAAAAAGGCAAGACTTGTACACTACTTGTGGAAATATAAACTGGTAGAGTCATTAGGAAAACAATGTCGAGGTTTTTCAACAAATAAAAAACAGAACTTACATTTTGTCCATCAATTTCACTTCCATGTATGAATCTAAAGGAAATGAACTAGTATATAGAAGAAATATCTGCACCCCTCCCTGTATTCATTGCAGCTTTATTCACATTAGCCAAGCTACAAGAACAAGCTAAGTGCCCACTCATAAATGGATGATAAGGAAATTATTGTACATGTATACAATGAAATACTATTAAGCTATAAAAGAGAAAGAAATCTTGTCGTTTGCAACAACACAAAAGAACCTGGAGAATATTATGCTAAGTGAAATAAGCCAGACATGAAAGACACTCTATAAACTTGAACAGATAGAAGCAGCAGTGTAACAGTAGTCGTGTAGGGGTGGGAAGTCAGCAAAGGGTGATTCTGGCTAAAAGGTATACACTTTCAGTTATAAAGTGACTTAAGTTCTGAGGACCTAATGTACAGCAAGGGCAATAAAAGATGTACTAATATGACTCTAGTTCCATTACATACTGTGTATGTATGTGTATATTTATATCTTTGTCTCATATATATATATACATATATATATATATATCTTTGTATCTTTTATATATATCTTTGTCTCTTAAACCAGTTTCCAGTTGATATCAATGTTTCTGGTACAGAGACTGTTTTTAAAAGGACAAGCTAATTTATACTCTACAGAGTTACCAACTCCATTGGCAGTCTTTGCTTGCTAACTTTCCTATATCACATCAACACATTAGTTGGGATTCTCATCACCACACAAATGGGGTTGAAAGTTTAATAGCTGGTCCCCCTAAATGGCTCTACCATCCCTCTTCCTATCAATATTACATTTCCTTTCCAAGTAATTGTTCCTTAAATATCTACCCACTATTATATTTACTTGTTCAAAAACCCATAGCTCCTGATTGCTGAGCACAAGCTGCATTAAATTCTCTACTTGGCTTATAAAACCTAAATAGCCTATAAAATGTGGATAACCCTCCCCAGCTGGCCAACTGCAGAGGGATACCATAAGGATTAAATAAGATACAGTCGATTCATGGTATTCACATTAGTTATGTATAAAGTAACTGCAAACACTTAAGTAATCAATACTGAAGTCCTGCTCCTACAGGAAACACAGGCTTAGAGTCCTGCAAACCTTTGGCCAAATTTTGTCAACTAATCAGACTATAATAACCCTTACTTCATGTGTGTTCCTGTTAAAAGACACCATATTTAATATCAATTGCTGATTTCTTAACATTGAACTGATGGCGAGGATCACAGTAACTCATGCCAGAACAGAGCTCATCCAGCCTGCATTTTCTCCTTATGGCACTCACAGCCTTCCTGCACTTAGGAACACCAGAGAGCTCTTTAGCACTAAGTTTGGGGACCATTTTCAACAGTAAAATCACCAGGCAAAAATATAAAAAGATAAAAAACATGGCATTAAAATAGACCACAAAAAGACACTTGTTTACAGAATAAAGCTGAAATAAGAAAACAGAGCTTCTTCCCCTTGCTCAATATATATAGTCAAGAGACTAAAAGTTTTAATACTATGTGTATGTTTGCAAATGACCATGAAAGCACCACATGAATATTGATTTGAGCAATACAATAAATTTTAGCAAGTGAGTTTACAAATAAAGAATTGACAAACAATGATTGACTATATTATGAAAGTAACTTTCAAATATATAGAATATTGCTCAGATAACAATGCTAAAAAAAATAATAGTTAATATGTTACGTGTTTGCTAAGTGCCAGTTCTTCAAAGCACTCCACATAAATGAATGCATTTAAAACCTACCAAAACCCTAAAAGATAGGAATTGTTATTATACCCATTTTACCCAGTCTATAATGTTCTATCTTCTGTAGCAACAGAAATAGACTAAAACAAGTTTTGACAAAGCTTCTCTCCTTCATAACTCCAGCCAAACCTCTGACCCCTCTTCTTGACTAGGCCTCAACCCTGGCCTACCAAGACTTGAACAAACACTAACGTAGTGTCCAACAGCTCAAGACCATACCCCACTTATGTGAGAAAACTCAAGAGTGCTCCCAAAAATGTACTGTTTATTTTAGCAACACCTGAGGATAGAAACTCTGTTTCCTGGTCCCTGGGGGAAAGAAAGAATCGTAACTTCAATAACTGCCAATGAGCAGACACTGCTGGCCTAATCTATTTACATTGATGAATCCCTTATAATTTTCACCTCCTTGACTCTCCTAAGTCTCTTCACATCCTCCTTTTTCAACCACTATGGTATAAATATAAGCACATTTTCTACCACTCCCCCAGATGTGCCCTCTGTTCGCTCTCTCTCACAGATGTGGTCTCTCACATATTTATTCTTTCATCAGACATTTCCTGTTTGCTGAAAACGTCATCATGTCCATAATGTTAAATCCTGTGTTAGACACTGTCGGGGGCTGCAGACCCCATCCTAGCCTGGCCTGGCTTGAGGATTTCAGTGTGGCCCTGATGCAGGACATCAGTGTGGCCCAGATGCTGAGACATAGAATTGCAACAAACAGCTGACACTGCTTGAAGAAGGAGCCCCGGCGCTGAGCCCGTAGGCTGACACTGAACTGACACTGAACTAGAACTGTACCCTGGCATTGAGCCGGGGCAACATAGATTGCAACAAGGACTGTACCCTGGCATTGAGCCGGGGCAACACAGACTGCAACATCAAGGAACATCAATGACTTCAGTGCGACACCTGGCACCAAGCCGGGGCTCCTGGTTTGCAACACTAAGGACTGGCATTGAGCCGGGGCAGCATGATCTGCAACATTGAGGAACTGGCACTAAGCCGGGGCAGCCTGGTTTGCAACGTATGACTGATACTGTCGTGAGAACTGGCCCCGGCACTAAGCCAGCAGCTGACACTGTCTGGGAAGACGGCCCCGACATTGAGCCAGGGCCAAAAGGAACTGCTTTGATTGGACAAAAGTGACTTATGCTTGCATATGCCTTTTAGTTGCTCTGATTGCATTATATTGTAATCTTGCTCTCCCTGCATATCCTATAACTGATTGTTCTTCTGTATCTGTGCCCACTATGTACTTTTTGATATACTGTAATCCTACTATTGAACTCTGTAACCTGATTAACCTGATTGTACTATTGAACTCTGTAACCTGATTGTCTCACAATTCATATATATATAACTGTAACTGCCTTGTAAAATCATCATCATCATCATCATCTGAGGATAAAGAGCTCTGATGATCAACTGAGGTGTCGTGTTTTCTCTCTGCGGGCAGAAGGAACGCGACAAGACACAAGAAGGACAAAGAAAGTACCAACAGTCTTATCCTGATAGAGTTCAATTATCTATGCATAACTCAAAGATTATTGAAAAGTGAGATAAATATAGGGTGTCACAGAATGAGGACATCAAAAGAAATCTCTGGACTGAAGCTTCTCAGGTAAAGTATCTAAGAGGAAGTCAAGTTTGTTGAGTTTAGATTAAGTAATGGAAATTATGTAAATTAAAAGAAGAGAAGTAGGAATGCAAAAGAAACATATACATAAAGACAAATGCAAAGGACTTTAAAACCTTCAGAAAGCTAGGGTATTTTTAAAGGCTGGAATAAGCCCAACAAGAGGAAACAGTGAGTGATGAGGCAAACACAGGATGGCAAGAGAAAACCCTATCTATCAAACTCAGGAGTCTGAATTTTTTCTCAAAAGCTATAAGCAGTCCTTGAATGAATCTAAGATAGATATCAGACATCAGTGAATTTGGATTTTTAGGAAGGTAACTCTGGAGGCATTGTGGAAAAGAGATTATACAGGATTAAGACTGGAAGTAAAAAGAACTGTCAGGAGACTATTGAGGCAATCAATGGGGTCTGTATGCATCTTGACAGCTCTCCAATGGTTGTCAAGATGCATACAGAGAAGGTCAAAAGGCTGAAAGCAAGTTGCCTCTCACATCACTTGGAATACATTACCTCCCACCCCAATGCCATATTCCCTTCCACTTCCTTACTTTACTCTCTTCTCCCTCCTGAAGTACTCTTATTCCTCCAGCTGCCCAAAATAAGGAGTTGATCAAGGAAACTGTCCTAACAGTTTCTCAGTAACCTTCCCATTTATTTTAAGTTGTGAAATATAAATTCACTAAATATCTTGGCAGAATTACCTTACCTCTTGCATATCATTTCAAGTACAAGAAAGAGATACACTCCTTCACCTTTACTGCCTGCTTCATAATAACCCAGATACTGTCTTGTAACTCCTTGTATTTCCCTCAATATCTACCCAAATACTTTGCACACAGTAGGTCAGCAAATGTTTGATAAGGGACAAACATTCCATACAGTCAGCTTTCCACTGCTTGCTGTGACACAATACCTGACAAAAACAACGTAAAGGAAGAAAGATTTATTTGGGTTCATGTTTTCAGAGGTTTAGGTCCATAGTACCTTGGCCTCATTGCTGTGGACCTGTAGTGAGGTAGAACATCATGGAGGAGAAGATGTGTTAGAGCAATCTGCTTACCACATGAGGGCCAGAAGTAGACAGAGAGGAAGGGTCAGAGACAAGATATAATTCCCAAGGGCAAACTCCAAATAACCTGCTCCCTTCAACATGGTCCCACCTCCTACACTTCCACCACGTCACCATAGTACATTCAGCTACGAATCCATCGGTGGCTTAATCCATGGGCTGATGTTAGAACCCTTATAATGTACTTATTAAGAATCTTAGAATGATCAAACACTGAAATGAACTTTAAGAGTGACTAACCTATGGTTTCTGATGTCCCTCCCTCTAAGCCCTATTTTTCCTACTCTGGCTTATATTTTAGTTATTTACTGGTCTTGTGAATTGTTTTATTGATTTGTAATCCTTGTAAGGTCAAATAGCCTTCATCCAGTGCCTGGGATCAGACATGTTTTGGATTTTTTTTTTTTTTCATTATGAAATATTTGCATATACATAATATATTAGAATGAGACAAACATCACTACCCTACGTACATGTATGATTATACACAAATGGTGCAGCTCTACTTCGTGTACAGAAGCAGTTGTACCCCATTTGTGGGCCATGAATCAAAATAAATAAATTTTAAAAATACAAAATTAATAAAAGATATCTTAGGAATGTGAACCAAGTCTAAACACGAAATTCATTGTTTCATATACACCTTATACACATAGCATGAAGGAATTCTTTGTAATATTTTTAATAATTTTGCACATGACACAAAGTTTCATGGTAATGGAATTTTCTACTTGTGGCATCATGCTGGAGGCTCAAGTAGTTTCAGAGTTTGAAGCATTTTGGGTTAGAGATGGTAGGTTAACCTGTATTACTTTTTCCTTAAGAGATGGGAAGGATCTTGCATTAAATAATGTTTTTTATTCCTATTTCTTCCATATGTCCATTGCATTCCACCCTAAATCAAATGGCTTATTGCTTTTTGAAGTATCCATCACCATTTCTTCAAAATAACTTTCACACCACACCTTTCTTTTGATCTGACTTCTTTAACTTTTCAAATTTTTCTATGCCAAGATACTTGTGAGTGATCTCTCAGGTACCATTAACTAACTTCTCCACATCATTCTCCTCTGTTTCCTTTATTTGTTCCTAAATTAAGATGCTTCTGAAACTAATAAATGGTACAGAGAGGTCATTGTATAAAGAGCACTATACAGATACTTTATGGAAATCCAGTGGAAAATTATTTTTAATTCAAGTAAATTTGTAATTGAATTGGGCAACAAGGGGCCCCTGGAGGGCTGATGGGAACAGTACATTGTTCTGACACATGAGAACTTATTAGCATATAAACTGTTCAACGTATAGAAGAAGGTCCTTATACTGCTTAATTTATATTTATTGCCTAACACTTTCTAATAAATGTGGCTACTCATAACTAATAAGTATTATAATTTAACTTTTAATTGGCATCAATCATTACCTAAAGCTAGTCTTTAAAAATCAAACTTTTATTCTGTTTACCTTTCAAGTGATCTATTCACATTTTAGAAAGATAGAGTTTTAGGAAAATGATTCAAAATAAAATTTTGTATATAATTTCAAAAACAAAAAATAAGTTAAACCTTGTAATGACCAGTTAAGCATGCCACATACATCAATCTGTAACTCGAAGCAAACATTTTTTGACAAAATAATTCACACTTAACTATTTATAATGCTTTAGACTATAAAAGAACCTAATGCTTCAAATACCAAAGAATAAAAATACTATAGAGAGTCCTATTTCAGTTTATGACATAATTCTTTGGACAATACAGATTTTTCAGAATATACTACTTGAATGTGAAATAATCAATAAGTGCCAAGCATGACGACACATTCCATAGTCCCAGCCACTGGTGAGGCTGAGGCAGGAGGATCACTTAAATCCAGAAGTTCAAGTCCAGCCTAGGCCTATATAGTAAAAAGTGAGAACAAGTCTCCAAAAAAAAAAAAAATTAAAAATTAAAAAATAAAAAAAATGAGCTCCAAAAAATGTATCTTTATTTTAAAACTTCCCCAATTCCATAAAAGTACTCAAAAAGTACCATATCCCCTTGTTTTCATATGAATTCCAGTTGTATGTGCTTTAAGCATCAGATACTCTGGAAACCCTATAGTCTCCAATTCCTTTTAGAGGAAGGCTTTAGAGTCATTTGTTTTTTTCCTACAGATACTGAGCTCTCAGAATTATTAACTACAGGGAGAGAGTAAAAGTCAAAATTCATTTAATAAATCCCAATGAACTTCAATTAAGAAAACAGGTGTCTGAACACACAACTGAAGAAAAACTTAAAAGACACTTTCCAACCCTATTGAAGGGCTGACCAAGCAGTCCTGGGGATCTCTCATTTTGACAACAGAATAATACAGACAATACCAGATGAACCAGCAAACCTGCACTATTTATCATCTATGAAGAGTGAACAGGCTTAAATCCTTTTACTTCCTTCTGTAGTGGTAATTTACAAAGATAAAGAACTGCCATCTAGTGACTAAAAAAAAAAAAAAAAAAAAACATGAAAAATCATAAAGCCTTTTTTAAAAAAGCAATAAAACACTAAAACTAGTAAAACTAACACAATGTAGCACAAATTTCAAAATGTATAGGTAAACTAATATACCTATATGCCTCTATGTCTTGACATCTAATTCTTATAAATAATAGTTTAAAATTAATAGAACAAAATTAATGATACTAAACAGTCATAGGATGATTACCCATGTAAAAGTATGAATTCTTATCATTGTACAGATATAGAATCAAATGCATATGCTCTAATCTTGGTTTTTCTCCTCATCAATTTTGTGGTTTTAGGCAAATTACTATTAACCTCCTATAAACCACTTTTCTGTATCAGTGAAATGTGAATTATAACAATTGTTTTAAAGAATTATTGTAAGGATTACACAATATAATACAGTAAAACAATAAGTACACAGTAGGTTGATAATTCTAGTTCCTTGTATCCACTTTATGGTCAGTCACTTAGGCTCTTGTGAAACATACATCATCTAAGAAACAAGCCATTAAAAACAATTATAACAAGGAGTTAATGTTTCCAGAAGTTAGTCATGTTATTGTTGTGTTCTTAACCTTAACTGCTTCCAAATATTATTTACCTCTCAATTAATTTATCATATTTCCTGACTTCGAGACACCTCATTATCAAAGAAAGAATACTTACTTGATCTATTTCACCCTTAAGTCTCTGTTTTTAAACCCTCCAGTCCACCAGCAATATAGTTTACCATAGTTCATAACTCAAGAAAACAGAAAATCACGAAATAATTTTACACATGAGCCAGGTCCAGTAACATACGCCTGTAATCCCAGCAACTCAGGAAGCTGAGGCAGGAGGATCCCAGGTTCAAGGCCAGTCTCAGTAATTCAGCAAGGTCCTAAGCGATTTAGCAAGACCCTGACTCAAAATTTTAAAAAATCAATAAAAATAAAAAGGGATGGGGTCAGGCGATGTGGACCATGCCTATAATCCCCAGCAGCCTGAGAGGCTGAGGCAGGAGAATTTCAAGTTTAAAGCCAGTCTCAGGAACTTACTGAGACTCTGTCTCTAAACAAAATATTAAAAAGGGCTGGGAATGTGATTCAGAGATTAAGTGCCCCTGGGTTCATCCCTGGTACGGATAGATAGATAAATAGATAGATAGAGAGAGAGAGAGAGATGCATCTCAGGGACAAAGTGCCCCTGGATTCAGTCCCCAGTTCCATAAACAAATAAATAATAATTTTACGTGAGTGTGTATCTTAAGATATCATAACTATAACTTAATATAGAGGACAGAATTGTATGTTTTATCATGGTTGTTATTACGGAATAGTTCTTGTCCAGGTTCTCTTTGGCAGTATCATATATGATAAATAATTCAGCCAAGTATTTCTTTAACATAAAATTTAGAATAATTTAACATTTTCTTTCAGATAATAATTTAACCATGCCTGCCCTTAACAACACAAAAAGCTCAAAAAACTAATGACAGGATATTTTAAGGGCATTCTTTTTCTTAATTGTTACTGAATTTACTATTTCTCTTTTCTTCCTTTTTAGCTTTATCTGATTTACTGTTGGTTAGTCATCGTAGCTAATTAAATAAGCTAAGCCCTCCATGCCACTCCAAGTGCCCCTAGGGTGATGTAGGTCCCATCTATGACAAAAGAGTAAGCTAAGAAAACTTTCTTTTTTTTTTTTTTTTTTTAACACTACCCTTAAGAGCAGATTTGCTTTTAATGATAATAGCCCATCTAGTGCATTTTTGTGCAGCAACCAAGGAGTATTTTCTCAGTTAATGTTATGCCCCATTTCTCCACCAGGGGGCACATGACTTTTATGTATGGTGCAAGGCTTTTTCAAGTGGGAAGTTAGTTTAAGCTTTTTAAAATTTTTTTCTTTATTTTTTATTAGTCCATCTTGGTTACACATAACACTAGGATTCATTTTGAAAAATTATAAATACATGGAATATCATATTCATAATTGTGAAAACGTATCAGTCCCTAGCACTTGCCCTTAGCCTTACCCTCCTTTCTCCTATTCTCTTTTCTACTGATGTTATTTACTTACATTTATTTTATTTTTAATTTAGTGTCTTGTGAATATACATAATGTTGAGATTCACTGGGGTATATTCATATATGTACACAGGAAAGTTAGATCAGATTCATTCCACTGTTTTTCCCTTATCCCATCCTCCCTCTCAATCCCCTTCCTTCTTCTACTCCCTGATCTTTTTTTTTTTTTTTTTTTTTTTAATGGAATCCCCCATCCTCATTTCCCCTCTCTCTCACTCTCACTCTCATTTTAGACTGGCTTCCATATATCACAGAAAATAGTAAACCTTTAACTTTCTGGGTTTGGCTTATTTCACTTGGCACTATAGACCCCAAGTTAGGCTTTTAAGAGTTTTCAAGGATGACCAAGTCTTTAATTTTGCAGAGAATAGCACTATGTCTCAGAACCTCTACACATGTCATCACATACTAACCAGAAACAGATCTGGATGTAGAACCCCAGGTATGAGTTCTCTTTTTCTCTGCTAGACCACACTCAAGAAAGCAGAACACACATCCCCTTTTTACTGTTGGTTCCTAACAGCATTAAGTTATTTTCAGAAGCATACTTGGACAAAAGTATAAATAAATTAAACAAAAGATTTTATATCCAAGCTGGGCATGGGGACACATGCCTGTAATCCCAGTGGCTCTGGAGGCTGAGACAGGAGGATTGAGAGTTCAAAGCCAGCCTCAGCAATAGCGAGGCACTAAGCAACCCAGTGAGATTCTACCCCTAAATAAAGTACAAAAAAAAGCTGGGGTATGGCTCAGTGTTTGAGTGCCTCTGAGTTTAATCCCCAGTACTCCCCCACCCCAAAAAAAAATTTTATATCCAAAATATCAATTGCTATCCACAATTATTGTTCCACAAAAACATTACCTTCCTGGACGTTTTTGTTTTTTTTAAATAAGTCCATTTGAGCACAAGAAAGAAAAAAAAGACAGAACTTTTAGCTTCTTCTGTAACAGAAAAAAGTCTCCATGGATTTAAACAGACACTGTTTTATCCACCAAAGCAATTTAAAAATCTTAGGGGCTGGGGATGTAGCTCATTTTATAAAGACTCTGAAATACTTTTTAAAGAAAGTATCCATGGAACTATTCAGTCAGGTCAATCTCAGCACAGAAGTCTCCTACAGTGGCCAGATTTTCCTGCTGCAGACAGCTGTTGTTGGGCCCAGACCTTTGGCTGGATATAAAATGATGTAGTTTCTGAAAAGCTTTTACTCAGTTCCACTTCAAAGCCAATTTCCATGTAAAATACAAATGGAAGAAAATATCCCCTTCGGCCTGACTGGTTCCCCTAAAGGTTTAGGGAAACAAGGGTAACCTAGCCAGCAGGGCAAATTGGAAGATAAATCACACAGCTTGTCATGATTTTAAGATAAATAAGAGATGAGGATTTGAAATCCTAATAAGATCTCCTTACCTGCTGGGCAGCATCTGAACTTTTTTTTTGGAGTTTCCAAAGTAGCAGATTGAGAGTCCGGATTGGAA